>NC_056735.1:763041296-763323796 GCF_019279795.1 Protopterus annectens | reverse complement strand
AGGTTGGTGATGTGACCATTTCAGAAGGGTGGGCTTAGTAGCACTCAGCCTGCATATGAACCACAGCTGTTGAGAGGCAATGTACTGCCTTGGGAAGGAGTTGCTTCGAGGACAGACAGAGATGGATGTAATAGTAAGCCTGAATCTGAAGTACTGCTATAAGAAGGTACCAGTCATTCTTTGAAGTGGGAGCTACGAAGGAACATGAAAACGCAGTTGAGACAAGGTCATCTCAGACTTTGCAGAACTTCAGGAACATAGTAACAAATGAGGCTTCTTATCCTCAACAGCAGGGAAAGTCTCTGTATTAGGTCAAATAGTTATTGAATAGTGAAAGGACTCCTGTGGGAGAGTTAAAGGAAAAATGTTATCACAGCTGGTAGTAACATGGATCTACTGGCAGGCAGTTTGAGTCACAGTCCATTATATTCCCTTTTCAAGTCATATAGGCATAATTCATACCAAAAAGGTGTATGGAGAATTTCTATTAGCCAGGTATGGCAAAAGATGTCAATGGGTACTGAACAACATGTTAGAAGTATCAGAGAGTCAACAAGGCAGGACATAAAGTTTACTTTTATGCATTTATCCATTACTGAGGAATCCACTCAGAAGTAGCTATGGGCATTGTGGGGGCCTCTTAATTCCCCAAGCTCTATAAGTGAGAGATATATCCTGGAGGTGGAGGACTATGATGCTACATACAGTAAAATGGTGGCTTGATCTTTACTGTGATGGAGAAGATAGCAAATACTTTCTCAGAATTGTTAGCAGGCCAAGTTTTCAAGAGCTCTATTGACAGATATATGTGCTAAGTTCAGATCAGACCTACTAGCTTGTTTGTGGAACATTATAGCATTTGAAGACTACACTACCCCTACTACCCATAGACCTGTGATCTGGTGGAGAGGTTGAATTCTCCATTAAAGAACATGTTGAAAGCATTTGCAGTTCAGTTCAAGCAGAAGTGGGGGAGGAGCCTGCCCCACCTTCTCTTTGTATTAGTAAGGTGTCCCAGGCATCCCCTTGTTTTTTAATGACTTGAATTGTTATATGGTCTCCTGGATTTCATTTGTGACTGCTGGGAGAGTGACTGTCATTTTCATAAAGAATCAGTTGCAGAATATGTTTGAAACTTCAGAATCAGGCTTAGACAGTGCATGAGAGTAGCACAATAGCTCCTAACTTAAGCTTAAGAGAAGCAAAAGGTCTGGTATGACTGAACAGTGAGTATTCTTTTCTGAAGAAAGTCATGGTGCATGTTTTTTGTTAGCTACAATAAACTGCAGGCAACATAGGAGGGTCATTTTACTTTTGTGAGAAAGATTAGTGGTGTTACCTACTTGGTACAGTTGCCAGGGCAGGAGACAGAAGCACAAACTCTACCATGTTATAATGATGAACCTCTACTAGGATAAAGAAACATTGATCATTCTATCTGCAGTAAATTAGTGGAAGAATCAGAGCGGTGATCTTGTGGTCACTTTTCTCAATGAGTCAGCTTGATAACACTGTGGATAAGATACAACTTTTACACAGCTATTTCCTTCCTATGCTCATGAGATATTGGCAGTTACAATAGTTTTGGAACATGTTTACTGGAAATCCTGGGTGTACCAAACTTGTGGAACACCATTTAGATGCAGGGCTCTAATGGTCCATCAAACAGGCCCATTATATGGTATATGAGTAGGTTAAACAAAACACGAGAAAATAATTGCAGATGATGTTGGATATGGGGTAATCTGAGCCCAACGGTCATTTGTCCTTATTAATGGTGCTGGTGCTAAGGAAAGACGGCAGCACCACATTCTGTGTAGGCTATAGGAAATTGACTGGCTGCACAGAGTCAGGTGCGTATTCCATGCTTACTCAACTCCATGGACAGATGAAGATTCAGAGCAGATGAGTTGGGCTAAGACTCTACTGACCTCACCACCCTAGGGTTATCAGTAGGTACCCTTGACTGCTGAAGCAAGGATAATGCTAACTTATAAGACCCCCTTTTGGTTTCTTTCAGATCACCAAGACACCATTTGGATAAAAATGAACCACCAAGAGATTGGTTGATTGCATCCTAATAGGATCTGGGACTGTGCCCTTGCTTACTTGAATGATATTTCAGGTAAGCTGGCTATGGTGAGAACATGTATTAGGGAGGTGTTGGGTAGACTAGACATGGTAGGGTTCAATATTAAGGCCAACGGGTGTCAAGTGGGAATGACAGAAATAGTGTATCTGGGCCATAGTCTGTGTGGTGTTAGTAAGATTCAACCTGAACCTGCACTGGTAGAGATTATTCAAGCAGAGCGTAATCCTGCTGTTATGGATGCAAACTTAGATAACCCTTTAATGTATGGATTTGGGTAGTGTACCTAAGCAATGTACTTTCATCTCAAGTACTGCTTTTGAGATTGTGTCAAGAAAACTTTGAGCTCTAGATGGGGTGAAGATATGATGTCTGAGAATAAATATGCCACTGTTTTCTGAGTCATAATGTAATAGATTTGTAAGCTGCACTTACATTTTGTAAAATTGTGAGGAGATAAATTAAAAATGTGCGATTTAATCTGCAATATGTATGCTTTGCCTGTTGCATGAAAAGATGTGAAAACTTCTGACTCTTTTCTATAAAATATATAGAAATGCCTATGACATTTTAAATTGAAGATTGGAACTTCTTTCCGTTGCTAAATACAGCAATTATACTTAGGATATGAAATGTGTGACACAGATGTAACAAAATGTAATTGATCTATTTTGTAATTAGAAGACCTGTTAGTCTTCCTATTTAAGGGAATAGCTAGCCTGATCAAGTAAACAGACTCATTAGTACATAAATGAGAACTTTCCTCATTTGCACCTGTGGTCTGTATGAAAACATATTAATAAATATCAATAAGAGAACAGTTAAGAAGAATTACTGTTCAGCAGCCTGTGACTTGAAATTTTCTGCAATACTATGGATATTAGTATGTTTAGTTTAAGATTCAGTTATTCTCACAATTAAGAATAGCTAGCTAAAAAGACTAGTTAAGAAATTTTTTTTCTTTGTTTTATTCATTTTTTTGAAAATAAGTATTTTCTGTTTTATGCACACTTCCATATCTCATTGTATAATTAGCTGTTAACTATATTCTTTAACTCGTTCTCTTTTAAGTAAAGTATTTTTATTTATTCACTTTTGAAGATCTTGTGCCTGGTCATGTTTTGCTTATTTATTACTTGATTGTGTGGGTTATGGCTAATTACTGAGAAGCTGCTGGCATCCACTCCTATTGGCCAGACTGTTCTGCATACACTGTCATCTGTATTTATAATTATCTAGCTTATTAACAAAAGTGAAACAATAACTGGGATATTTTCAGCCAGGGAAGCTGGAAGTTTACTACTGTGAACCAAAAAAGAAGGCTGTAATGTTAATATGAGCATATGTTTTTGTGTGTGGGCACGAGCCCGCGCTATGTTTGTGTGTGTGTGTGTGTGTGTGTGTGTGTGTGTGTGTGTGTGTGTGTGTGTGTGTGTGTGTGTGTGTGTGTGTGAATGTGTGAATGTGTGTAAGAGTTTATTCAAAGAACAATTTCTATTAGCAAATGAACACTGGAAGGAACTGAAACTCAGAGAGACTGGTGAGACAGACGTCTGGTGAGCTAGCCCAAGGACTCTACTCATTGGATGTTCACTGCATCAGTTGTTTGTTGGTATGGATGGCATAGACCAATACACTCTGGAAACAGTGCACAGTTCCTGTTTGCTCTTAAGGCCAAGTTACATTTAGTGGATTACTTAATTACTCATATTTGTGTATCTCTAGTTATACTATAATCTGTTTGTGTAGGGTGACTCAGGATGCCATATCCCTGGTGGCCATAAGATTGCTATATTTTTTTTATTAAAACTATTAAATTTATTGGAGTGCAGTTGTGCAGATCTAATCACCATAGCAACTGTCCATATCTTTACATTTACTTTAGTTGCCATTTTTGGAATTTATCCTCCCATTTTTGGATTAATAAAAAGACATTAGCAGGTAAAGATGACGACCTTCCCATCCTTACATATGATGGAATTATCTCTTGGATAAAAATGGTAACTTGTATAGCTCAGGACTGGACAAGGTGTAAATTAAAAAAAAATAAGGGGAATCATTTGTGGCAACTTTGGAGTCATTATTTAACAAGCCCTTGAGTAATTCTGCAGTCTCAAATGATTAGAAGACAGTCATATTACTCCCTCTTTATAGCAGTATACCTCAGAATGTATTGTGTCCTATTCTGCTGTTAACTTGTTTGTGAGCTTCTTAGTGAAATAGCTGTTTGCGTAGAAGGAAATATGAGGGTGTCTTGAAGGTGTTGTCTGATAATTTTCTGATATGTGAGATGACAGAAAATTTTTTTTAGAATTTTTAAACTTTTTTTTACATGTTGTAAACTGGTCATTTGCATTTATTCATTCATTCATTCTGTAATTAATGACTTAGACTAAATCAGGGTCACGGGGAGCCAGAATCTATCTTGCTACTCAGCGTGTACAAGTGGGAAAAGCTAATCCTGAATAGGAAACAGGTCTGTCATAGGATGCACATGCACTCAGAGGCACAAGCATGCATGTTTGTGCATGAGCACACACACACACACACACACACACACACACACACACACACACACACACACACACACACACACACACACACACTACTTCACATTTAACACACATACCTGCATATGTGTTTAGGATGTGATGCTTTTGGTGCTAGGGGTTGAAAAACAGAGAATCCAGAAAAAAAACACAAGACACAAAAATGGTGTGCAGAGTCTCCACAGAAGGCACACCTGCTGTATTCACAAAAATAATACATTTTCTTTGCAGTGTATCTATGCATTTTACTTTCCAACACAACTCCACTTTCAATTTGATTTTATATGCAACATCCAGTTCTGTGTACTGCAACAGCACCATATTGTAATCTGTTGTCTATTATAGTTATATATTTTAGTTTGACCAGTGACAAATATTTAATGCATTTTCAACAGTAGTGGGACCTCATCATATTGAAAACATTATTTTTCACTGATGTTCTTCATTGCAGTTATTTTTTTTTTTAATAAAGATGTGGCAACTATTACTTTAAGAAAGAATGTTCTGAAGCCATTATTTTATTTATTTATTTATTTACATTTGTTGACCGGGAGTGTCCGACTGGACGTAGGTCCATTTTCAGCGGAGGCCCGGGGAGAAAAGCTCCACAGTTAAAATAAACAGACAGTAGTTACATTGGGTTACATAGCTATTAACAATTTAACATAGCAATTACTTACAACATATTTACAGATGAAGAACATAGTACATCAGTAGACAACTAGAATCTTTATCTGTGAAGTACATAACAGACATTAACAAATGTTACAATAAGAAGTTCCTGCTGTATAATAAGTACTAGGCTTATAAGCATCTGAGCTTGCTATAATATAATATAATAGGTATATGATGTTTTACCTAATGTTAACACATTACTTACCTTGAATTCAGAATAAGGCCATTACAATCCAAATTTGTATATAATCCTATCTTAAAAGTAAGTGGGCTTCCAGAGCATTCTGCAGCAAGTTACAGGAAAGCATCTCTGCATGTCATTCTTATTTGTTACCAGTGGGTGTCACACAGTACCCATGCGAGAGATGAACTTTTCCTGCTCTCCCTGCCTGAAATAAGAAGGGTCTTTATTTAGTCATGTTTCTGCAATCATCAGTAATGTAATATGCAGGCATGAAATACTCTTCTAGCAGAATCTGGGTCAAAGTTTTAAAGAAAAGTAATAAGGTATTGGAAGAAGGTTTATATGAGTCAGAGGATTTAGGGAGTATATGTCTTGTTTGCTATCGTTTTATGTTGCTGTTGTACAATATAGTTATGCATTACAGTTTGACCAGTTACAAATATCTATCTTCAATTTTGCAAAGTGTCTTTTGCTGGGTGTAATACATTTCTCTATGTAAAGTGTCACTGCACACATAACCGTATACTTCAAATCTGTGTTGCTTTACTTTAGAATACAGAGTGCCAAGTAATAAATAGGCAAAAGAAGCTCACATTTCTTAGCAAACACGCATCAGGTCTCACCTGGAAAGGTCAGGATGGAAAAAAATACATTTATGCTTTTGTTTATTGGTTTACCAGTAAATTTATGTCCTGTGCTGTAATGTTACTCAGTTAATAAAAAAGTCAGTTTAGTATACATATTAAAATGTTCTTATTTCCTTAAATTATATATCCACTGGTAGCTGTATACTAAAGGGCTGATTGTTTAACTGTTATCTTTTCTGTTACATGACATCGTAAGTATGGATTACTTATCTTATAAGGGTAATGAGCAGACCTACACACACAAAAGAAAAAAAAACACAAAAAAACAGCAAAAATGGTGGAAAGATGAAGGCATGAAATCATGAGAGCATTATGTGTATGGTACTGCATGTAAAGAAAAAGGAAGAATTTGTTTAATAATTAAGAAGTGATTCTTTAACTTCCTAGCCAAAGATATTAATCTTGTTTCAGTTTTATTCATGGGTGAAGTAACTGTCATGTCTCACAAGCCTTGGTACAGATTATGCTGGAGCCTTTGAATCAACATTTCAGACATCAGGATTCAGAGCAGAATTTTCAGTGATGCCTTCTCAGCCATTCCCAGCAAGCATGTTTCCACTACCATTGCAGCTACTGTGGTTAGCCAACTAATTGTCTGCCCAAAGACACCAATGGGCACATTGGGAACATGATAAATTGTGGAAAGCTCAGTGATTCACTGGCCAGAGCCATCATTCATCACACTAAAAGCTCCTACCACTAAAGATGTGTGAGAACCTCTGGTGAACATCTCAGGTATTTATAGGCTGGTATTAAAGCCTTACTTGGAAACATTGCTGTGACTTGAGCAGCAGTAATTCCCCTGGAAGGGATCCACTGTTGCAAACATAATACTAATGCTTACTACCTTTGCTTCCCCTTTTCATACCCCTCAAACTGTACCTCTAAATTCACTGACAGGTGCACTGCTTATTCATTCACAGTTCTTTGCTTGACACACTTTTCATATTATTGCTCTTGGTGTGGCATCAGTGTATTACAGTCCCTATGTGTTATCATAAAAAAACTCGCTCTGACACTCATGGTCTGTGGTCTCACCGTCTCAGTTTCAGTATATCTCATGTGACAGCAGCTCTGTCAGGATTCCCCAATACAAGGTATAAATAACACAAAACTCCTTGCAGCACCACAGCTGTTCTGCTAGTGTGTTTTAATTTTCTTTGAATTATACTGTAATTCTAGACTACAGTGCTGATAGCATATAGCTCAGACTCTGTCAGCAGCAGACAAAGGCCTTCTGATAGGGTCTGTCTGTGCTGATGTCCAAAGACATTTGGCCTTATCAGTCATCATCTATATTTCTCAGGCTAGCTTCCTTCAGCTTTTCTTAACCAGTATATTTCTGTTAGCAGTTGCCGCAGTAATAATAGTAGTTCAAGATTTTTTTTACTGTTGATTGCACTTATTCAAATATGTTTTAGGTATAGGTCTACAAAGCTTCATTCTATTCTTACTCTGTGTCACTATCATTACCTTCCTGGTCTCCAAATCTTCTGTTGCAGCTCTGTCCTTATAATTCCAACAGATAAATGACCAGTAGTGACTATCCTCTTTCTGTTATACTTAATGCTGATTCGAAGTGTTTTATTTTAGTAATCCAGCACTCAGTGATTCAAAATCCAAGTCACTACTGAGTAAGTATGAGATGAATATATCTGGTGCTTTCTCCAATTCTCACCTCTTCATCCTTATCTGTGTTAAAATAAAGTGTTATGTTTTATTTGCCGCAATGTTATACCTCTGACCCCTAACTTAACTTCAAGACATATATTCTTATTTGTATCACGATGGCCAAAATGTGTGGATGGTATTGCTTCTTGGGCTATGTCCTCAACCACATGTGAAATCAGATTAACTATTACTCATGGCTCTCTCCTTCCGTTTCTCTTAAATATTGATTTTTGACCAGTTTCGCCAAATCTGGTTTTATAGTATTGTTGCTGTCTATGGCAGCATTCCCTATGCTGACTTTTTTTATCAAGTTTTAGGAAAATGTTTTAACCTGTTTCACTGTGGTTCTTATTTGTGTACCACTTTATGTTTTGCAATTTTCATTCATTCTACTACTTCTTGCTATAATCTAAAATCTAATTGTATACCTTACTCCCTCACAAAACAAACATTATCACTCTTCCTATTCTTATAAACCTCTTTCTTGGAACATTTTTAATCTATGCATACACAAGTACTCCCATGGGATTACACTTTTTAAGATATTTTTCACAAGTCTACTATAGCTAGCTAAATTTGTCTATTTATATCTTATTTCCTTGTCAGCTCTCCCTGTTCTTGATCTCTCTCTCTCTATGTGTATATATATATATATATATATATATATATATATATATATATATATAAGTATACATGGATCACATCCTTGTTTCGATTCTAAATGTGTAAATGGGCTTACAAAATGCTAGAGGATAAAGTTAACAGAAATTGTCAACTTCATCAAATGTGCAGATAATGCCTTTAGAGCAGAACAACCCGCAACTTCCTTTTCATATTGTTCCCCATTGGCTTAAAAGCATCTGATTGTACCCTCCACCACTCCACCATCCATTTATAAAGGATGTTATATGAATAGATCACCTGCCTGTGCCAGAATTTCTTCTCCATTTCAGTCTAATTAATTTGGACTTTGTGATTATCCTCTCTTTCCTGCTTTTTCTGTGTAACTGAACTTCCTACTCTTTCAGAGTATACATCCTTAAAGTGTCTGTTCTCTTTTCATAACCACCCAGTACATTCCAAAGGTAATTTATTAATTCTCCAGAGCACATGCCAAGTAACTTAATTTCTCTTATAAACAAGATCAAAAGTACTATGGACAGGGTCTACTTTAAAATACAGAACTGACCTCATAGATGACAAGCTTATGGCCTTGGGATTCCCACCATCTCACAAGACTGCCAGTTAAGTGAAAGAAATCTGAGGGTGTTTAAATAAATTTTACAAGAGCCTGCATCCCTTAGTAAACATAAGTGGGGTTCATTCACACTTCCTCTCTAAATGTATACCTCTAAAGTTACCAACATGGAGAAAAGGGAGATGAGTTATTTCTCCTGAGGTGTATAGCCCCCACATCAGGGAATGCAGGGATTGTGCCCCTCTGTAAGAATACTACCCTTTACATTGCAACTGGTTCAATAAATCACAATAATCTACTAGGCAGTAAAAAGATGTTTCATTGTACATCACAGGCAGTATATGAAACTTTTTTAAGTCTAAGCAATCCCTGTAGACAATATTTATTGTAAGTACTCTATATATTAGAGAATATAAACATAGCTCTTAAAGTAGCATCTTATATAATTCCAATATTCTATTAGCTTTCTCAATATATTGATGATGCTGTGGTGCATGGTTCAATACCTGCACAACCAAAGCACCTGGGTCTTTTTCCAGATTCTACATTGTTAACCTTCCCTATTTGTATCTGTAGCTTTTACTCCTACCAGAGAAATACATGGTCGTGTACTTGTTTTAAACTGCTTATTATCTGTTGACTTCATTGTATAAACTAGCACCTATCATTTTCCGTGGCTCACATGCTATCTGTGAAATTATTCTACAACTTAGAGCCATTGCTATATCATCATTATATAAGACCTGGTAGAAAAACAACATAGAATGGCACTATTTTCCATTGAGGCAGTAGATAATTGCCCCCCCTCCCCATAGACACACACACACACACACACACACACACACACACACACACACACACACACACACACACACACACACACACACACACACACACAAACTTGCTCCTCTCTTTTAGCAATATCCTGTTAAGAATCAAAGGGCTAACTGTAAATGATTAAATGTATGTATGTTAGCTGGTGGGTGCACATGATTGCAGAGGTTTCCTGAAGTCATGGAGTAATACTGACTAAGAAGCTTGCTAGGTTTCATTTTCCTGAACCCGAGGCACTGTTTCTTGTTAGGCACATAGCAAAAAGGAAACTTATTCTTTATTAGGACAAAACATAGATAACAAATGTGAAATGTATTGTTTACTAAACTTGGCATTTTCCTATTAGATATATGGTAGTGGTACGATGAATGAGATGGGCTGTCTTGTTATTTTTCTATTGGATGTTAGCAGTGGTTATTTTGATAAGAATTTTTAGATATTGCTGTAAAAATCGTTTGTTCAGGGAGACGTGACTTTTTGAGTACTGTCTCCCACACGTGTGTTTTTCTAATAAAAGAGTTGTACTTTGAATGAACTGCCAAGAGACTAAAGTTTTTATTAAACCTTAACAGTTGGTGCCTTGGTTTGACACAGATTTTTTTGTACCTCTGAGAGTTGCTTCAACAGAAAAAGGCACTTTTACTGGGCCCACTGATGGATTTTCTGTTTAGTGCACTTTTTCTGAAGGATCAGATCACAACTGCACCCTTTTCCTTTGCTTTCTCTCTTGGCAGACTGGCGGTAGTCAAAGATAAGTGCCATTTTATTTTGTATAAGTGTAGGTTTAATATGTGTGTGGGATATTATTTATCATTCTAAATCTTTTACAGTGGCAGCGAATGTAGTATCTTTAAAAGATCCTGAATATGGCACTCCTGCTAGGCATATGCATTTAAGTGTACTAAAGACAGCTGTCTGTATTTATATAAATGGCATGAATTAACTAAAAATAATGGGAAAAGGACCATTCCGCCTGCAGGAACATTTAATAAAGATATTTTATTAGACTTAGAGAAACAGCTTTAAAAAAAGGTAAATAAAGTCTCTGCCAGCTGCTGGTCAGCTTTAAATGCATGGCAAATGGAATCCAAAGATAGAGGAAAATAATATATTGTTCATAGCTTAAAACATATTACAGCCAAGTTAAAAACTTAGTTAGAAGCTGCTAATAGGATGGTCACTCACCTTCAGTGTTCAAACCGTCAGAAACAGGAATACTCTGGACTTTATTCCCTTAGATGGATTTAAAAAATGCAACTTACTCATGATGAGTCATTGCAAGACAACTGTGTTCTTAGATTAGTGGTGAGCATCTCACTCACTCCACCTTATAATGAGCCCCCTCCTGTTCAACTAGATTCTACTGGCTCTTCTTGTACTCCACAAGCTTCACCACCCTCTCGCAGAGCTACTGCTTCTGCAGCTGTCTCCTCAGCTACACAGGCAAGTCTCCCTTTGACCACTCTCCCTAAGGCATTAGCAGACTATTTCCCCTCATGTTTCATTTCCTGTTCTAGTCATACTCACTCTATAGAATTCCAAAAATGTGAACTTGCAGTTACCTCAGCTTTGGGTGGCAAGCAGACAGATGATGCACATTCTTTAATGTATCTGAATTTTCCTAAATCACACAAAAGAAAATTCTGTTCCCTACCTCTAGGCACCTTAACTTACATTCAAGAAGTAAACACAAACCTGTGAGCTGCCAAAGGTGTGCCATGGAAAATATGAGTGAATATCCAGAAAAATCACCACAAACATATCACCACAGGAGAGGCTAAAATTCAATAAAATTAATCCAAATTTATTAAAAATATAAAAACAAAAGAAAACACACAAAGTTTATCCACCTGGATGCATACTATTCAGGATAAGCACTTTTGGCCATAGCCTTCCTCAGATTTTGTTTGTGTCTTGGCAAATTTTTGAATTAAAAATGATTTTTACCAATCACAGAGCTATCTTCCGACCAACACCTTCAGTTCCATCCAATTAGATGGTTACCCAGTCAAATCACCACAAAGAAGCCTGCCCTACAATCTAGCCAATAGTCAGTTTTTACCATTACATCTTCCTTTTAATATAGGTTTTAGCGGCACCATCCCATTGTGTCTTTTGTCTTCAAAAAGCAACTGTAATGCTTTGAATTTAAAGGAATGTAATGGATGTTGCATCAAGTGATTAGCCAAAGCATTAATCTTAACCTGATTATGAATATCCCACATATGCCAAAGAATTCTTTCTTTAAAAAGACGATTCATCTTTCCTACATAGTAGGCTGTGCATTTCTGGCAGGTTGCTATGTATACCAGATGCTTAGTGTTACAATTAACTTGTCCTTTGAGATTGTATGTTTGCCCATGATGGGATGACAGAAAAAGTTGGAGACATCAATGTAGGGACAGGCTTTATATCTCCCACATTTGGAAGCTCCTTGTTGCTTGTCTTTAAATACATGGTGTTCTGATGGAAAGCCATTTTTGCTGTTTAAAAGTCTCTTAATATTTTTCTTGTTCTTAAAAATAAATCTTGGTACCTCTCCCACTATGTTCCACAGACTCTCAGGTTCAGTTAGCACTGGCTAAAATTTCCTAATAATATTGCACACCTGTGGAGTATTAGTAGCATAAGTCAGCATACATCCCAGTGTTTGGGGATATCTGGAAGCAACATTCTTATGTCTTAATCAATCTAATCATGAGGAGAAATAAGGATAACTCTTCCCTTTCCTGATGGCCTGTGTTCGTGTTATATCCATCTGAGTATCATTATTGGCGTATCCTCTATTTCTCAAATGAGCCTCCAATTTCTGCTGTTCTATCTGAAATTCACCCTCTTTCATATATGAGTCACTTGGTTTTTTAGAATGTTATTGAAAACATGCCTGGGGTGCATACAATTTTTGTGCAAATAATGATTTATTCAGCTCTTTCTATGAAATATAACTGTTTCTAAACCTTCAGAAAGGTCCAGACGTAACCTTACATCTAGAAAATCAACTTCTTCTTTTGAGTAGTGAACCTGAAATTCCAGAAACAAAGTGGTGTTGTTTAAATACCTAACAAATTCTATTAGTTGTATAGCACTGCCATCCCAAATCATAAAAATGTCATCCACAAAGCGACCATAGTAAGCCAAGTTCTTAGTCCAGGGGTTTACAATATTAAAGACATTTTCTTTCTCCCATTTTCTAGTACTAAATTTGAGTAACTGTTGGCACAAGGGGTGCCCATAGCCACACTCCATCGTTGCCAGTAGTACTCATTCCCATAAATGAAGATGTTATGTTCCAATATCAATTCCAGCAATATAAAGATCTGTTCCTATATTCAGGAGTTCTGTTTGTGCAAAACACTTAACTGCTGCTATACCATAGAGATCTGGTATTACGGTAAATAGACTCCATATGTCTTATGTCAGCAAGATGAAATTAACAGCAAATCTCTTCATCATCTGGTATAGCCTTTGTTAAGTACAGTGTCAGCTTTAGGTAGGAGTTTTTTTCAATTCATCCTCAATATAAACTGACAAACGCTCAGTGACCCAGCCTTTCCTGGCTACTATGGGACACATTGGTGGATTCACCATATCTTTATGTATCTTTGGTAGCCCACTTATAGTTGGTATGTGGGCATGAACTACCTCAAAGAAATCAAGCAACTCTTGATCTATTAGTCTGGTTGCAAACATGTCATACAAGGTGTTTTTTACATCCCTTATCACCTTCTCATTTTCTTTTATAGATATGAGTTGGTAGGTCTTCTCATCACTTAACATCTCTTCCATTTTTCTTCTATAATCTGTAAAGTTCATGACCACTATAGCTCCATCTTTATTGGCTGGTTTAACAACAATATTATCACTTCTAATTTACTGGTATATGGCTCGCCTTTCACCATGAGTTAAGTTGTAATAATGTTGGCTTGCCTCCTCTTGTCTTAAAGCAGCTACTTCATTTTCACACAATCATATAAATAACTCCACAGCTGGAAGATTAACTGGTACAAAATTACTCAGTTTTTTGTACTTATTTAAGGTTGTAGTAGTGTCACTCCCAAAAATATTTTTCAGTGAAACATTTCTCCCAAAGTATTTAATGTCTATGACAAGTTCACTCAGTTCTGAGTGGTGGGCAGGAACAAAAGTCAAGCCCTTTTCCAGTACTTTAATTTGTTCATCATTTAGAGGAAAGCTGGATATATTCCACCACTAGGTTAGAGATGACTTCTAGTTGGTTGGTTTCTTGCGTTTCCTCTCTCTGCTCAGAGATCTGTGTGTTTTTTCCTGTGATTGCCTGATGTAAAATGGTAATGTCTGAAAAATTGGAGCATGAATCACTCCTTCCTTTGGTCTTGTGCCAGTCACTAAAGAGGAGGGAGAATAATCTTTTTCTGGTTGAATTGTTCGATGTTGTTCTCTTTAGCACTCAAAGTCAGTGTGACATCATCCACATTACATGAAGCAGTGGGTGTAGCATTATTCAATGTTATAACTTCATTACTTGTTGTTGGACTATTCTCTTTTGTATTCTCTCTTTTCTGAGATACTACTGGCATCTTCTTATTCAATCCTAATCCATCCCCGTGAGTCTTTTTCCTTGTTTGCCGTGAATCGTTAGCATCATTTAATATGTTCGGTCTCGGTCATTCAAAGACATGTCCTAGTTTGAAATCCTGAAAATCTCTAGCAAGCTTCTTACTTTTCTGTTCTCTTAACTTATGATCATACAAATTCAAATTATGCTGTAACATTTCAAGCTTATTGAGACATGCCTCATTGAAATCCATTAGTTCCATTTCAGCTTGTTTCATTTTAGTTATTTCTGCAGTTTCTTTTTCAGGTTTGAAGAAGTCTATAAGTAATCTGATGTACCTGAAGCTAGTCTTAGTATTTATAGCTTGCTATTTTGCTAGCAACTCCAGAAATGTGTTTCCATAACTAGGCAAGCATTTAACTCTTAGGCCCCTAGGGATCACTTGATGGTGCATGCACGCTTCAAAATGAAAATGCTGCCATTGTAATCTCTTGAGGTGAAAAGCTGCATTCTCTACTTCTAGGAACAATTTATCAAAATTTTCATTATTGGCTGTTTGTTCCAAATCTGTCATATTGTCTTTTTCAAGATTTAATTTAAGTAGAGGATTAGTCAAATCTGCTATCAACTCAGGCATAGTTTTATTGACAGTGGAGTTCAATGAGGGTTTATTTGTTTCCAATAAATATTTGTCCAAACTATTTTCAGCAATATGTTGCTCCAGGTTGAAAAAATAAGCAAGAAGTAAACACAAACCTGTGATCTGCCAAAGGTGTGCCGTGGAAAATATGTATGAATATATAGAAAAAGCACCAAGAACGTACCACCACCAGAGAGGCTAAAATTCAATAAAACAAATCCAAATTTATTAAAAATATAAAAACAAAACACACAAAGCGTATCCACCGTGATACACACTATTCAGGATAAGCACTTTCAGCCATAGCCTTCCACAGATCCTGTTTCTGTCTTGGCAAATTTTTCAATTAAAAACGACTTTTACCAATCACAAAGTTATCTTCTGACCAACGCCTTCAGTTCCATCCAATTAGATGGTTATACAATCAAATCACCACAAAAAAGCCAAGCCTACAATCTAGCCAATAGCCAGTTTTTACCATTACGTCTTCCTTTTAATATAGGTTCTAGAGGCACCATCTCCATTGAGGCCAGGACTGCGATCTGCTCTCAAGTTGATTATCCAGTTTATTTCTGCAATTTCGGTTCTATTATACGTATCCCTCCTCTTTTGTCTTCAAAAAGCAACTGTAATGCTTTGAACATAAAGGAATATAATGGATATTGCATCAAGTGATTAGCCAAAGCATTAATCTTAACCTGATCATGAATATCCCGTATATGCCAAAGAATTCTTTCTTTAAAAAGATGATCTGTCTTTCCTACATAGTAGGTTGTGCATTTCTGGCAGGTTGCTATGTATACCAGATGCTTAGTATTACAATTACGTTGTCCTTTGAGATAGCATTTTGTGCCCATGATGGGAAGGCAGAAAAGTTGGAGACGTCAATGTAGGGACAGGCTGTAGTTCCTTGTTGCTTGTTTTTAAATATATGGTGTTCTGATGGAAAGCCATTTTTGCCACATAAAAGTCTCTATTTTTTCTTGTTCTTAAAAATAAATCTTGGTGCCTCTCCCACTACGTTCTGCAGACTCTCAGCTTTAGTTAGCACTGGCCAGAATTTCCTAAGAATATTGCACACCTACAGAGTATCAGTAGCATAGGTCAGCATACATCCCAGAATATGGCACTCTTGCTAGGCATATGCATTTTAAGTGTACTAAAGGCAGCTATCTGTATTTAGATAAATGGCATGAATTTACTAAAAATAATGGGAAAATGACCTTTCCCCCTGCAGGAGCTTTTGATAAAGATATTTTATTAGACTTACAGAAGCAGCTTAAAAAGGTAAACACAATCTCTGCCAGCTGCTGATTAGCTTTAAATGCATGGCAAATAGAATCCAAAGATAGTGAAAAATAATATATTGTTCATAGCTTAAAACATATTACAGCCAAGTTAAAAACTTAGTTACAAGCTGATAATAGGATGGTCTCTTGCCTTCAGTGTTCAGACTGTCAGGGACAGGAGGACTCTGGACTTTATTCCCTTAGATGGTTTAAGAAAATGCAACTTACTCATGATTAGTCATTGGAAGATGACTGTGTTTGTAGATTAGTGGTGACCACTGCATCCCCTCCACCTTATAGTGAACTCCTCCTTTTCAACTAAATTCTAGTGGCTCTTCTTGTCCTCCACAAGCTTCGCCATCCTCTCACAGAGCTACTTCTTCTGCAGCTGCCTCCTCAGCTACCCAGCCAAGTCCCTCTTCAACCACTCTCCCTAAGACGTTAGCAGACTATTTCCCCTCATGTTTCATCTCCTGTTTCTAGTCATACTCGGTCTACAGAATTCCAAAAATGTGAACTTGCAGATACCTTAGCTTCTGGTGGTAAACAGACAGATGACGCACATTCTTTAATGTATCTGAATTTTCCTAAATCACTCAAAAGAAAATTCTGTTCCCTTCCTCTAGGCACCTTAACTTACATTCACTGCATTTTGTTAATCAATTTCCCATAATTATACATGTGGATGGTTACTTTGGTCCTGACAAACTTAACCCAGATAAAGATGGCAATGATTCCTCTTCAGATGAGGAGCAAGGTGCTGCAGCTAATTCTCCAGTTGCACACCATCCATGTGCCAGGTTCTCAATCTTGCCCATGGCAGAGATGATACAGCACCTTCCATTATAAATGTAGTATTATCTTGGTCTGCCATAGATTTCCAAACTATCATAGCCTCCCTTCCACACATTTGTACCAATTCAGCTAAATATGTTAGAATTCTTAAAGGGTATATCTGGTTACAGAATCTTACTGGACCTTAGAGCCATATTAGAAGCCTCTCTCCCACCAGACCTATTTAAGCATATTTGGGATCATGCACAGAAACCTGATCCCATTCCTCAACACACCATGTGTGGGAATGCCAGGAATTGCCTGCTGCAACCCATTGCAGCTGTGTGTCCTCCAGTCCCTAACTGGTCACTCATAAAAGCCATTACACAGTAGGAAGATGAGCCTGTTGATTCCTATTTGCACTATATGACTGAGGCTTTTTAAGCATATTCCAGCTACCTTGAACCCACTGAAGGGCCAATGGCCAGTGGTCTCTCAGCCGCCTTAGTAGATGGCCTACTACCCCCATCCATGACCATTTGAAGAAGGTATGCTTGAATTGGTCAAGTTTAGGGCTCCATGAGTTAGTTAATCAAGTTCAGTATTTAGCTGATATCATTACTCATGAGAAAAAAGACAGACAGGAACAGTTATTAAACATGCAGCTCCAATTGCTAGATGTTTTACCCCATTTTAGATGTAGAAATAGAGGAGGAAGAGGGGGATGCAGTAGACCTAGATTTTTCTAAAATCAGGCAGTCTTCACTTCAAATTTTAATAGTACCAAAAATCAGACTCCCCAAGGTCCTAACTCTAATCTGTGTCTTAACTTGTGGAATCCCAAATAAAACCAAGACCCGATCCTCCAAAGGCAGACATCCTGTCTGGTGGACCCCAGCCATAAACAAACTATACAATAGAAGGAGGAAGCTACTACATGATAGAGCAAAATCCCAAAAAGGGAAGGCATCTCTGATCAGTATTAGCAAAAAAACTATGGGCACTCAAAAAATCGTCTAAGGCCTGCTTCGAGAGAAAAATTGCACAGGACACTAAGGATAATCACAAGGCTTTCTTTAGTTATGTTAGGAACCTGGGTGGGAATTCCCAGATATGCTCAGAATTAGTCCAAAATGACAAAAAATACACCGAACCCACAGACATTGCCAACATTCTAGCTGACAGGTTCAGCGCAAACTTCTCCCCCCCTCCCCACCAAAAGGGCAAATATCTATCCCAGCAGAGTGCTGCCCCCCTGACATCTCAGATGCTCAGGTAAGAGCCACCCTCTCCAAAGCAGAAAACACAGCATCAATGGGACCAGATGGTGTCCTGGGCTGCTTCCTACATGAACTCCAAGAAGAGTTAAACCCAAACATAAAACTACTCTTCAATCTCAGCCTTACTACAGGATATGTACCCAAAGAGTGGCGTACAGCAACAGTGGTCCCTCTCCACAAAGGTGGTGCCTCAACGGATCCTGGAAACTATCACCCCATAAGCCTGACTAGCTTGGTCTGCAAAGCTATGGAAAGGATCATCATGGACCTCATAAGTAAAGATATTGGGGACCTACAGACACTGGATCCTACCCAGTTCGGCTTTGTTAAGGGCATATCCTGCCTCTTAAACCTGGTCGATTTCTTTGAAACAGTCACCAAGGCCATTGACGAGGGGAAGGTGGTCCACACAGCCTACCTGGACCTCGCAAAAGCCTTCGATATAATACCCCATTATAGATAAGCTCACCAGCTTAAATATAAACCCCTATGTCACTAGATGGATTGCAAACTGGCTCAAGGACAGAGCCATGTCAGACTCCAAACCAGTTACAAGTGGCGTCCCACAAGGCTCAGTCCTGGGACCTCTCTTGTTCGGTATATATTTCTCGGAGGTTCAGACCAACATGGAAGGACTATAGCTGACCAAGTTCGCAGATGACTGCAAACTGGGCACCATAATCGACTCTCCAGCCGACACAAGCATCCTCCAAAAGGGCCTCATAGAAACAGACAACTGGTGCCAGAGCCATGGCCTCAAGCTAAACGCCAAAAAGTGTATAGTCATCCCCTTTGGCAAAAACAAAGTGCCCACAAATTACCACACAGGTGGTAATCCATTAAGTACAGAAGATGTAATTAGGGACCTGGGGACCCAAGTTGATAGCAATCTCTCATTTGACAACCAAGTGGCCAAAGTGGTTAGAAAACATTTTATATAGCCCACCTAATCATGAAGGGATTCACATCTAGATCAGGGGAGGTCATCGTGCCTCTTTACTCATCCCTCATCAGGCCCATAATTGAGTACAATGCCCCTTTTGGGATGTACCTTACCAGACACCTGCAGCAACTGGAAAGACCCCAAAAGTACCTCACCAAGAGGATCAAAGGGCTCAAACAGATGCCATATGCTGCCCGGTTAAAGAAACTCCAGCTCTACTCAGTGGCATACCGCCTGCTCAGAGGCGATCTGTGCCTGATGTATAAAGCCATGTCCAACCCGGAATTAATGGACATGCTGTACCTCAGAAAATCCAAATCCCATCGAGCTACGCACTCGAGAGACTTGAACCTCAGCACTGAAATAAATAGGACATGCTGGAGGGACAGATTCATAACCCAGAGGCTCCCTTCACTTTGGAATAAAATCCCAGTCCAGGTTAGGCAGAGTCCCTCATTGACTCTCTTCAAGAGGAATCTTGATGAGTGGATGGGAGATCGTAGGTTTAAACCGGGTATCACTTCTGTGTCACTGTTAGACAGAGGCACAGTATACTAACCTCGAAAAAGGGCATAGCAAAATCAATTTAAAATGGGTGGCGAAAGCCAAACACACTCTGGCTGAGCTTATAAATGCCCTAGGGCAGATAGCCTAGTATGAACCTATGGACAAAATTGGAGAGATGATTATCCTTTCCTGCAACCAGAGGTGCCAACTCCACAAGCCACTAATCTATTTGAAACTCCCTATCCTGGTTCGCAAACTACCAGGCAACAATGGCAACTTCCTACATGGACTACCTTGTGGCAAACACCAGCTTGGCAGCTATTTCCTTTGGTACCTATACATCAAAAAAGCCTATTTGTTTATATCAAAGTTCAAGACAATGATACACCTGTCTTAATTGATACTGGAGCTACTTTATCTATGTTAAATGCATCAGCTGCCTAAAATCTTCATTTTTCTCATATCATGGTATGTGGAGTAGGAGTATCAGGAGTCCCTTTAGACTACCCTGAGACAGTTTCAGTTCCCATTCAGCTAGTACCACTAACAGATAAACATGCTTTTCTTGTAGGAACCTCTGCATCCCTTAATCTTCTAGGGAGGGATCTCCTTTGTAAACTGCAATGCACAATATTATGTACACCCGATGGGGTGTATTTAAATGTGCTGGATGAGTCCCTGGTAATGCAGATGAGCACTGACCTAGAACAGTTGGATGATGATATTCTTTTCTCTCTCCTCACTAAAACAGAACCTGTGCAGGTGCCAGACACAGTATTACTAGATTCAGTTCTGAAACAGTTATGGACGACTCACAAAAATGAAGTAGGACTCATTAAGGATGCCATCCCAATTCAAGTTACTCTAAAACCAAAAGAACCTTTACCCATGGTGACACAATATCCACTCTTTGTAGAGGCAAAGGTTGAAATTTAGCCAGTCATTTCAGCATTATTACAGCAAGGTATCATTGTGTCCACTAGACGTCCCTGTAATACACTAATTTTTCAAGTAAAGAAACCAGGCAAGGATACCTATAGATTTATACAGGACTTAAGAGCTGCAAATGCTGTCATAGTACCTGTCCTTCCTGTTGTGCCTAATCCCTCAGCCATCCTTAGTTTTATTCCTCCCTCGGCTACCACTTTTTCAGTTATTGATATTTCCTCAGCATTCTTCCCTATTCCAATTCATTCTGATAATCAGTATTTGTTCATGTTCACCTACACCTGGACTTGCTTGCCTCAAGGATATGTTAAATTACCCACATTATTTTCACGAGAAATGAAAAGGCAGTTAGACAAAATGCAGTTACCTCGTGGGTCTGCTCTAGTGCAGTATGTAGATGATCTTCTTATAGCATCAAATTCCCTAAATGACAGTCGAACTGATACTATTTTTCTTCTGACCAAGCTAACTGAACTAGGATTCAAGGTAAATTGATCTAAGCTCCAACTTTGGCAGACACAAATTCAGTATCTGGGCCATTAAAATCTCTGGAAATGCACAACATATTTTACCCTCTCATATTACTGTTATTCAGACTGCACTGAGGCCAACATCATTAAAACAACTCAAGGGACTTCTTGGGCTAGCAGGCTATTGTAGGCAATGTATTTCAAATTACACTGAAGTAGTGAAGCCTCTATTAGAATTGCTTAAAAAAGACACTCAAGAGCCCCTCCCGTGGCAAATCTGCTATGAACAAGCCTTTGTTCAGCTAAAGTCCCTTTGTTCTAATCCGCCAACCCTAGGACTGCCAGATTATTCTAAAGTATTTTACCATTCTGTTGTGAATGCAATAAAGTAGCACTGGGGTTATTAGCTCAGAAAAAAATGGTTATAGACCAGTTGCTTACTACAGCACAAATCTTGACCCATTGGCAGCTGCCCTCCCCCTTTGTCTCAGAGCCATGTCTGCTACTGCCTGACTGGCAGATATGGCAGCAGGTCTCACTCTGGGTTACAATACCTTTGTTGCAGTACCACATTCTGTCATAGCTTTACTATTAATAAATAAGAGTTAGTATATTTCTGCCTTCAGGCTTTCTAAGTATGAGTTAGCACTACTTAATCCTTCTTTAAAAACTATTAGATGCCCTCCTCTAAATCCTGCTTCTCTTATGCTTATACTGCTGATGAGGGAGAATCTTATGATTGTGTTTTTTTTTTGTTAATAATGTGCTTCTTCCTAGACCTGATTTCTGAGATACACCACTACAGAACCCTGATCTAATCCTTTTCTTTGACGGATCCTTCATGCGAAGAGAAGATGGACAATTGACAGTGGCTTTCGCTGTATGCACTAAGGACTCTATTTTAACTGGACAATTGCAAGGAAATGTTTCAGCTCAAGTAGTAGAGTTAGTAGCCATAACAGAGGCTTGTAAATTAGCTAACTGTAAATGTGTCACAATTTATAGTGATTTTAGGTATGCCCATGGTATTGTCCATGATTTTGTCACCTTCTGGCAGGAGCGAAGGTACCTGACTTCTGCAGGGACAATTATTAAAAATGCTGTTTTTGTCCAAGAATTTTAGATGCTTTGATGTTACCTGCAGAGATAGCTGTGATCACGTGTGCTGCTTACACGTCAGATTCCTTTTTTGAGTCTATGGGAAATGCTTTTGCTGACAGAGGGGCATGACATGCTGCTTTATTAAATCCTGTTCAGGCTACTTTTTTTGCAGTCTGTTCATGTTGATAATGTATCTGTGTCATTACAAAATGTATTGCATTTTCAAAATCAAGTTGAAGACTCTGAAAGGGTAAGGTGGATTCCTGACAGCTGCTGTCGTTCCCCAGACTCACTCTGGTGCCATCCGGATGGAAGGTTAGTAGTCTCACAAGCTTTCATACCTTATTTGGCATGGGCTTATCATTTACCATCCCATCTGGGAAAAAATGCTTTGTTAAAACAGCTTTTAGCTGATTGGTATGCCCCTTATGCTTCAGAGGTTATTCAGCATCTTGTAAATACTTGTAATATATGTATTTTTTTAATGTTTCTAAATCTGTTACTGTCCCTACACAGCATATTAAAAACATGTGGGGACCTTTTTGCAGTGTTCAGTGGGACTTTGAATTACCACAGAGTGCAAAGTTGAAATATGTATTGGTTATTGTGGATATTTTTTTCTGGTTGGGTAGAAGCATAGCCATATGTTAAAAATGATGCCGCTATGGTGGCCAAGAAGCTGATTTATGAACTGATACCCCGATTTGGAGTCTCTTGTAATATACAGTCTGATAGAGGTGCTCATTTCACTGGGCAGGTGGTGCAGCATCTTTGTAAGACACTTACGATTAATCTTCAGTTCCACTGCCCACACAAGCCTCAGGCTTCAGGCATGTTAGACCATATAAATTAGACATTAAAAACTAAATTAGCCAAGCTTACTGCAGAAACAGGGTTAAAATGGCCAGAAGCATTGCCTTTAGCATTGTTTACACTTTGAAGTGCAGTTAGTGCACCTAGAAAGTTTTCCCCGCATGAAATCTTCATGGGATGGCCCATGAGAATGCCAGCCACATCCCTACCTACTAATCGTGAATTGCAATTGACTGATGATGTATTGCTTAACTATTGCAAACATCTCATTCCTCTTCTGCAGCACTACCATTTGCAGGTACTCTCTGATCAGCTCCAGCCTGACTCATGATGTCCAATCAGGCGATTGGGTGTACGTTTATTTATTTATTTATTTATTTGCAGTTGGTTTACCAGGATAGTCCATTGGGCCAAAAGAACCCGTTTTCAATGGAGTCCTGGGGAGAAAAGCTCCAAAAAATAGACATACAGAATAGGTACATACAATAGAGAAAAGCTCTATAAGCAAACAAACTTACTAGGTACATACAATACATTACTAAAGATACTTATACAATTTTAAAAAAGAATACAGTCATTGAATTTGCGTTTGAGGTACTTTCCACTAAGCAATCTTATAGAAGTAAGTAGAATAAATGTGGGGAGTGTTAGGGCTAAAGAGGTAGTAATTTGTAGAAAGTAATTGTTTATGTAGGCATAGTTGAGTAATATAGGAATGATTGGGAGATGAAGAGTACCTTGTTTTTAAGATGGGTGGGAACAAGAGCATTCCCATAGGGATTTAAGATGTGTGTGAAGGATTTTTGAACATATAATGATTACCACTGGTGCGAATAGATGGTGGGAGTGAGTTCCAAAGTCGTGCTAGGTTAAAGGATAGAAGGTTTTTACCTGGGGGACGAGTTGGTTTATGAACTTCTAATAAGTTTTGATTGTTTGACCTTAGGACTCTGTCAGGTAGGTGCAGTGTAAAAGCAGAAGACAGGGAGGGACAAAGAGATGGGTTATTGATGAGCTTATGGGCTAGGGTTAGCTGAGTGAAGTTGAGCTGATGTGGAAGTTCAAGCCAATTAAGTTTTTGGAGAGAGGAACAGTGGTGGGTGGAGGACCTGTGACCGTTAGCAAACTTTGCGATTTTGTTATAGCAAGAAGAAAGTTGTTTCTTTAGAGAGGACTGGAGATTAGTTAGGAGAGGTGATCCATAGAGAAGGGAGGGGATAAGGAAGGAAGAAGAGAGGGAAATTTTGGTGGTCTTTGTGAGGTATTGATTTTGACGATATAGCATGCCAAGTTTTTGGTGGGTTTTTTTTATATTTAGTTGTAGATGGGAGTTGAAATTAAGCTGGTTATCAATTTGGACACCTAGCAGCTTGCTTTCAGACACCAGTTCTAGGATTGAGTTGTTTTGGCTAGTAATGAAGAATGTGTTTGTATTGAAGGGAGTATTTCTGGAGGGGGTAAATACCATGAGTTTAGTTTTGGAGGCATTAAGAGCAAGATGGTTTGTTTTCATCCAGTGCTCAGTGTTTGAGAAAGCTTCTTGTGTGAGTTTTTGAAGCTTAGAGGAAGATGTGGCAGAACAGATAATGGTAGAATCGTCAGCATATTGGATGATGTTAGAGAATGGGATAGATTTGTGAAAATCATTTATAAATATGTTGAAGAGAAGAGGACCAAGTATAGAGCCTTGGGGAACTCCGGTGGGGGTGCTGAGAAAAGAAGAAGTGGCCTTTTTCCATTTTACAGCTTGGTATCTGTTAGATAAGTAACTGGAGAACCAGTTCACTGAGGAGGGAGAAAGGTTAAGTTTTGAAAGTTTTGTTAAGAGCAGACTGTGTGAGATAGTATCAAAAGCCTTAGAGAGGTCGAGTAGTAGTGTGGAGACAATTTGGCCAGAGTCGTGCTTTGTTTACGGTTTCGAGATAGGAGAGGAGGGCTGTCATGGTGCTATGATTTGGCCTAAAGCCGTGTTGTGTAGGTGTGAGAAGGTTGTTTTCTAGAAGATGTGGTAGTAGTTGAAGTTGAATACACTTTTCTAGAAGCTTGGAGATGGGGGACAGGATAGCGATGGGACGGAAATTGTTGACATTGTGGTTGCTACCGCCTTTATGTAGAGGGATGATAAAGGCTTGTTTCCAGAGTTGGGGCACAGTACATTCCAGGATTGAGCGGTTGATGAGAATACTTATGGGATAAGCAATAGCTTCAGCAGCTATGCTTAGGAAGTATGAGGGATGTTATCTGGTGCATTAGTGCCAGGCTTCAATTTTGAAGGAGTTTCTTTATTGTAGATGTAGGTATAGGTTTTAAAGAGAATGGAGCAGAGTGGAGAGGGAGTATTTGATGCTGGTAAGGAAGATGAGGAAGTTGGGGAAGGAGAAGAGTTGGGGATATAGAGTGAGTAGATGGGAAAGTGGAAGGAGAACAAGTGCAGGGTGGATTTTTGGCAGGAGCGGGTGGGGCGTATTGGATTGTAAGGTAGAAGTAGTAAAGGAGGAAGTTAATTTACTAATGGATTCAATGAAGAAGGAGTTAAATTGAGTGGCTAAATCAAAATCTGGAGCATTTGGGTCAGGGGTAGGGGTGTGTGGTTTGCTGGGGTTTAGGAGGGTGGAGATTCCTTTCCAGAATTTCTGTGGATTTGTTTTATTATTGTTTTGGAGGGTGAAGAAGTAATTTTGTTTGTCAGAGATAGTAAGATTTTTGCTTTGTTTCGAAGGGTTCTATATTCTGTGTAGGATTCAGGGGTCTTTCTTTTCTGATAGAGTGCCCAGGCTTTATCTCTAAGGCGCATGTTTGCTAATGTGTTTTGGTAAGCCAGGGGCAGAATTATTTTTATTCTTTTGTCCTTAAGGGAGCAAGGAATCTAATATGTTTAGAAATGCAGAATTAAAGTGGGAGACTGCGTCTTCTAAGGGTAGTGTCCTTAGATTGTTCCAATTAATTGCATTTAGAGAATCTAAAAGGTTGTTGGGTTAAAATTTTTGTGGTTGCGGGTAGTAATATAATTGTGGGGGTGGTGAGATATACAGGGAGTCGATGGGTGAAAGTGGGCATATGATCACTTAGAGCGTCGGGAAGAGTACCACTATCAGAGTAATAGTGGGGATGAGAAACTAGGATCCAGTCTAGTATACTACCACAGGAGAGGTTTTTGATGGACGTGTTACTTTGTTGATTAGCTGGGAAAAGTTATATAGGTTAATGTTAAGGGGATTAGTTGGAGATTGTATGGAGGTCCAGTTGATATTTACGTCACCTAAGATTATGGTTTCATTATTAATGTTATTGGAGAGCCAAGAGAGGATGTCTTCTAATGTAGAGATAGTGTCCCTGGGGATATAGAGGATGCAAGACATATATGTTTATGCTTATTGACTTGAAGGAGAGTGAGGAGTAATTCAGCGTTTTTGAAGTGTGGGATAGGTTTGTCATAGGGAGTAATTAATAAGGAAGTTGAAAATATGAGAGCTACACCGCCGCCTTTTTTGTGGGACCTGTCCTTTCTAATGATAGAGTAGTTAGGTGGAATTATTTCGGAGTCTTTTATGTGGGGTTTTAGCCATGTTTCTGAGATAGATAAGATGTCAGGTTTAATGTGTGAGAGCCAGGCATGGAGGGTTGTTATTTTATTGACTATGCTTTGGGAGTTTAGTGAAGTGAGTAATAGAGGCTTGCGCATGGGGGTGGAGGTGGAGGGGCCTGGGTTTGGATGGATATCACCAGATAAGAGATTGGTAACTAGCTGAAGGATATGGCTAGAGAGGCAATTTAGCAGTTTAGAGAAAGGATTAGGTAGTATTGTGATGAAAGAAGGGTTTCTGGTGGTTATGGGGATATAGGGTTTGTGGGAAGTGAGTACTTTGTAGGAGAAGGATAGGAGGTGTTTTATAGGAAATAGATGGGGAGAGATAGCTGAGTGTGAATGTGAGAGGGGGGAGTTTAGATGGTTAGTTATGTGATAGAGTTGTGTGTGGTGGCAGGTACTGGGTTGGGTAAGGTAGTGAAAATAGGAAAGTTTAAGAAGTAGTAGTAGTAAAATAGTGATGGATGAGGGTTTTGAAAGCATGTTGATTAGGACAGTTCTGTGGATAGAAGGCTATGATTGAATTAAATATGTATTTAAAGATTATTATAGTAGGATGTGATGTATGAAGCTTGAATTGTAGTGGGGTGTGTGGTGTTGAGTAGGAGGGAAGATGTGGTTGTGGATGGTGGAAAGGGAAGAAAGGATCAATTGTCAGAGTTAAAGTGTAAATTTAGAGTCAGGTAGTGTTACTCAGTAGTGGGTGTGTTAACAAGGAGGTAATTAGGAGTTACTGGGTGTGTCTAGAGTGTTTGAGGTTGATTGGTTTAGGGAGGAAGTGGGTGTGGTAATGAGAGGAATATAGCTAGGAGTGCTGGGGGCGGGTGGGATTTGGGGGCAGGGTAGGGGGCGGAGAGAGCCCGTGGGGGGAAGGGAGGGGGAAAACAGCAGGAGAAGGATGAGAGCCAATCAGTGGAGCATAGATTGCAGGAAAGTAAGCTGTAACAGGGTAAGTAAGAGTTCTAGATATAAAAGATAGAGTTGGCTATGAGTTTAGTGAGAAATAAAAGTAAAGTAAGTAGGAAAAGATGTGAGACGTGAGTGAAATAGAGCAATATCAGTGGGGGTGGGGTGCACCTTGCGGTCAATGTAGAACTACACTGGGCCCACTAGGGCAGTGAATGGGCATAAGTGGACTGAAATGGGAAGGAGCCTATAGGGATTATGGAATTAAATGAGGGTGAGAGGCAAGAGATGGGGAGAATGTAGGCTGCTGGCTGTCCTGGCAAGGAGGTAGCTTATACAGATAACCGACAAGGAGTAGAAATTACAAAGTTAAGTAGCAGCAGTTACACATACTTCCTCTGTATCCTCTGGGAGAGACCTGGTACAACTTCTCCAACAGGGGTTTAAGGCAGCAGAGAAGTAAATTGCAGGATCACGAATAATGGATAAGATTGGTGGCTTTAGGTTGGAATATGTGTTCAACCAAGGCGAGGTCCCAGGGGGAGTAAGCAGGGTAAAACAACTGGAGATAGGAGAAAAAGTTGAGAGAAGGTTAGTATATGTATAATAATAATATCACCTTATCCCTAGTAGTAGTGAGGGCAGGTAAGGAATGGTATAAGCACTAAATAGTAAATATAAGCAACTAGTGTCTAGTATACAATTAAGCAATAGAGTCTATCACAGTGGTTAATACATTATTAAATACTGCAGACCAAATACACATATAGGTATATAAGTAGGCACTACTTTCAATCCTATAAAAAGAATAATATCATCGAAAAGGACAGTTTCAACAGAAGGCTATCCTAATAAACAGTGTGCTCTAGATGATACTAATTTTAAAACAATAATAACACCTTGGCTCATTCTGCAGGAGCGAGTGGTCAAGCACATGTATTAAGCACACACACGTGGAAACTGGCGTGTGTCTGGAATTGTTAAAACATTTAAAATATATTACATTTAAACATTGCCTGAATACAATCCTAATACCCTGGTGTGCCCTGTATCAGCATTCTGTCAGCGCATGGGGAGTTACATGTGCACGTGAATGATGGCGTGTTATATACTTAGTAACATCACTGATAATTAATACAGAATTCTAATGTTAAACAGCGAAAGTCCTTCTAACAACAGTTAAGCAATGTACGCCGTGAACTGCAGGAGTGTAATAACACTTTGCAACAGCAGTCGCTAGAGTTTAGGTAAGGCTGTTAGAATATGCGGGGACCAGAGTAGATGGTTACTATGCGATGCTAGAGCAGGAGTGCTATCCTTTACAATAACCCGCTAAACAGGGTTTATAAACTAGCATGTGCTCATTGGACAGCGGAGCGTGGTAATGCTCTAAAAACAGCACTCGCTACTATTTGATTATGTGATGCAAAAACATAAATGCTATCTTTTCCAGTAACCCGTTAAAGAGGGTTTGTAAAACAAGCTTGTGCTCCTAAACAGCAGGGCCGTGATAATGCTCTAAAAACAGCAGTCGCTACAGTTTGAATAAGGCTGTTGGATTATGCGATACTAAAACATGAGTGCTATCCTTTACAGTAACCCGTTAAACAGGGTTTGTAAAACAGCAGGGCGTGATAATGCTCTAAAACAGCAATCGCTACAGTTTAAATAAGGCTGTTTGATTATGCGATGCTAAAACATGAGTGCTATCCTTTACAGTAACTCGTTAAGCAGGGTTTGTAACAACACAAGCATGTGCACGTTGAACAGCAGGGCGTGATAGCGCTCTAATAACAGCAGTCGCTACAGTTTAATTAAAGGCTATGTGATTGTGCGAGAACAAGCGCTATCCTTTACAGTAACCCGTTAAACAGGGTTTGTAAAACAGCAGGAGCGTGATAATGCTCTAAAAACAGCAATCGCTACAGTTTAAATAAGGCTGTTTGATTATGCGATGCTAAAACATGAGTGCTATCCTTTACAGTAACCCGTTAAGCAGGGTTTGTAACAACACAAGCATGTGCACGTTGAACAGCAGGAGCGTGAGAGCGCTCTAATAACAGCAGTCGCTACAGTTTAATTAAAGGCTATGTGATTGTGCGAGAACAGAAAACACAGGTACTGGGAGTTGCTAACACAAGAGCGTTGTCTTGTGCAGTAAATTCTATACACAAACGCTGTATACACAGTAAAGCATTCAAAGCAGAAAGACACGCAATAAAATACAATTGGTTCCTTCAAAACAGCAGGAGCGTTAAAGCACCCTGAAAAAGTAAAACTCTCAAGGCTGATAGGCACGCCTTACAATAAAATAGGTTCCTTCAAACAGCAGGAGCGTTGAAGCAGTCTGAAACAGCAGTCGCTAGTGATTAAAGAAGGATACTTGAAATAACATTGTAATGGCTTTCAAATCTATGCACGAAAGGAACATTCACAATCTCAGCATATCTAATAACACATGGAGTACTTACTACAGGAGCGCACTCCTAGCCAGGTGCACACAGCAGCCGAGGATGAGTAGGATTAAAGATGGCGCCCTGAGGGGAGGAGGGGGTTATATCACCTCTAGGCGGATGTAGGGGGAGGGGGGAGGAGCAGGGATAAGAGCTAATAGGGGAGGGTCAGAGAGGGTCGTATTCCTACTATGTGAGAGGAGGAGTTACACAGAGTAAGGTGCAAACTAGAGGGAGGGAAGAGAGCCAAAAATAAGGTTGATTGATACGTGATGGAGGTAGGGTAGAAGGGTGAGGGGCTGGATAGTGGTAAGGGGTGCAGGGGAGCAAAAAGCTAGAACAGCAGGAGAAGGATGAGAGCCAATCAGTGGAGCATAGATTGCAGGAAAGTAAGCTGTAACAGGGTAAGTAAGAGTTCTAGATATAAAAGATAGAGTTGGCTATGAGTTTAGTGAGAAATAAAAGTAAAGTAAGTAGGAAAAAATGTGAGACGTGAGTGAAATAGAGCAATATCAGTGGGGGTGGGGTGCACCTTGCGGTCAATGTAGAACTACACTGGGCCCACTAGGGCAGTGAATGGGCATAAGTGGACTGAAATGGGAAGGAGCCTATAGGGATTATGGAATTAAATGAGGGTGAGAGGCAAGAGATGGGGAGAATGTAGGCTGCTGGCTGTCCTGGCAAGGAGGTAGCTTATACAGATAACCGACAAGGAGTAGAAATTACAAAGTTAAGTAGCAGCAGTTACACATACTTCCTCTGTATCCTCTGGGAGAGACCTGGTACAACTTCTCCAACAGGGGTTTAAGGCAGCAGAGAAGTAAATTGCAGGATCACGAATAATGGATAAGATTGGTGGCTTTAGGTTGGAATATGTGTTCAACCAAGGCGAGGTCCCAGGGGGAGTAAGCAGGGTAAAACAATTCCTCTGTATCCTCTGGGAGAGACCTGGTACAACTTCTCCAACAGGGGTTTAAGGCAGCAGAGAAGTAAATTGCAGGATCACGAATAATGGATAAGATTGGTGGCTTTAGGTTGGAATATGTGTTCAACCAAGGCGAGGTCCCAGGGGGAGTAAGCAGGGTAAAACAATTCCTCTGTATCCTCTGGGAGAGACCTGGTACAACTTCTCCAACAGGGGTTTAAGGCAGCAGAGAAGTAAATTGCAGGATCACGAATAATGGATAAGATTGGTGGCTTTAGGTTGGAATATGTGTTCAACCAAGGCGAGGTCCCAGGGGGAGTAAGCAGGGTAAAACAATTCCTCTGTATCCTCTGGGAGAGACCTGGTACAACTTCTCCAACAGGGGTTTAAGGCAGCAGAGAAGTAAATTGCAGGATCACGAATAATGGATAAGATTGGTGGCTTTAGGTTGGAATATGTGTTCAACCAAGGCGAGGTCCCAGGGGGAGTAAGCAGGGTAAAACAATTCCTCTGTATCCTCTGGGAGAGACCTGGTACAACTTCTCCAACAGGGGTTTAAGGCAGCAGAGAAGTAAATTGCAGGATCACGAATAATGGATAAGATTGGTGGCTTTAGGTTGGAATATGTGTTCAACCAAGGCGAGGTCCCAGGGGGAGTAAGCAGGGTAAAACAATTCCTCGGTATCCTCTGGGAGAGACCTGGTACAACTTCTCCAACAGGGGTTTAAGGCAGCAGAGAAGTAAATTGCAGGATCACGAATAATGGATAAGATTGGTGGCTTTAGGTTGGAATATGTGTTCAACCAAGGCGAGGTCCCAGGGGGAGTAAGCAGGGTAAAACAATTCCTCTGTATCCTCTGGGAGAGACCTGGTACAACTTCTCCAACAGGGGTTTAAGGCAGCAGAGAAGTAAATTGCAGGATCACGAATAATGGATAAGATTGGTGGCTTTAGGTTGGAATATGTGTTCAACCAAGGCGAGGTCCCAGGGGGAGTAAGCAGGGTAAAACAATACAGGAGCGCACTCCTAGCCAGGTGCACACAGCAGCCGAGGATGAGTAGGATTATCTTTTCCAGATGCCACTCCCTCCAGTCCCAGTGGAAAGGCCCCTTCTTGCTGCTCCTGACAACAACTACAGCCATTAGACTCAAAGGATCTTTAACCTAGATCCACATCTCCCATGTTAACAAAGCAGTCCTGAATGAAGGAAGACAGCCCATTCCTTTCAACTCCCCTGCTGCAGCATCATCTGATGATGAACCAGTTTCCTCCCATACCAAAAGAAAAAAACAGAGAGTCAGAAGAAAGATGTGAAGACTGACGCTGCAAAACAAATGTAAATAGACATTTTTCCTGAGTCAGGCGACCAAGCTCCACTCATGGGAGGTAAACAACAACTGCAGCTGTTAGGAAATGTGTTTGGAGTTCAACAGCATGCTAGTTACCACAAGACTGATTTGTACCTGGACATCTATGAGGATCCATTCCGACCCCACCCAGCTCACTCTTCATACCTGATTGTTATTTTAATGGCTGCAATTGTTATTTTTGTTTTGCTGTTACACTTCTTGATATCTGCAGAAACTGTAAGTACTGTTCAGCCTTTTTATAAGAGAATACAAGGACTGATAGCACTTCAACCTAAGCAAACAGTGGTAAATTGGCACCCTTCATTTAATACATTTGATGCTATTCTACAGACTTACACAGTGACACTTAATGTGAGCAATTGTTGGGTGTGTGCAACAATCCTAAATGATGGACTGCTGTTTAAAATAGTTCCATTAAACACTTCTGAGACATGTAGAGTGTTATTGAATGAGACTGGGAGCATGGTAACTATGATAAATAAAATGATATCTCTTTCTTTGAAGCAAAATGAACCTCCGGTAAACCACCACTGCAAAAATTCCAGTACAAAATTGCAGGTAAAAAACAAAGTTTTAATGTTGAACAACAGATAAAACAAAAATAAAACAAAACAATAAAATGAGTCCTTTCAAATACGATAAGCGCTTATCAGATTTGAAAGGACTCATTTTATTGTTTTGTTTTATTTTTTATCTGTTGTTCAACATTAAAACTTCGTCTTTTATCTGCAATTTTGTATTGGAATTTTTGCCGTGGTGGTTTACCAGAGGTTCATTTTGCTTCATTTTCATTCTCCATCGGTAACCTTTAACATTTTTTTCCCATATCTCTTTCTTTGCCTTACGTTTAAAAATGAATATTGTGTTTTGAACAAAATAGGATTATAAAGGTGATGTATAGTAATTGTAATATCACAATAATGAATATGTGCAAGGTATTAAATGTAACTGCATCTTTGATATATGAAGGGAATTTGACTAGGAGACAATTAGATGAGCTTTTGTATGACCTTACTGATTGGCAGAATTGCCCCTGACCCTATAATCTCAAAAGTGGCACTCTATTTAAGCAGGTTTGGACATTTGTGAATGCATCAGAAATAGAAAAAACAGCAATAAGTAAAATGTTGGGATTCAATATCTTTTTTCAACCAGTGACTAACAATATTAATGCAGCACCCCAGACAGGATTGCCTTTAGTATTGTTTACACTTTGAAGTACAGTTAGTGCACCTAGAAAGTTTTTCCCACATGAAATCTTCATGGGATGGCCCATGAGAATGCCACCCCAGGTGAGGGGTGTTATGTTATTTGTGGGAAAAGGGCCTACACGTGGCTACCAGAAAACTGGAGTGGTAGTTGTTTTATTGGTTACGTAGTTCCTGTGATTCAACATACCACCAGTTTGCCTAGCAGAAAGATTTGTAATGCCTGAAAGACTCAGACTGTAAAAAAACCCATTTGGTAAAATTGATGCTTCCTGGGTCTACCACCATGACTTAGAAAAGACAGATTTCAAAGGATTTTCTCACATGGACCTTGGTGATGATTTTATTTCTGGAGCTGGTATATATCCTGTTTATGGGACTCCAAAAGCAATTTGGGAATTGAGAAAACTTTCAAAATTATTGGAGGGGTTGAGTAACAACATTTGAGACTGTTAGTCAAGTCAAGCCAAGTCAAAGAAAACTTTATTCATTCAGAACTACACAGCCGTGCAGCTGAACAAAATTACAGTGCTTCATTCTCAATGCAGGAAACAGTTACACATATAGATAGAGAAAAATTAATAAAATATCACAGTAGAAATTTAATAAGTAGCAATTTGTAAGTAAAGTAGGACAGCAGTGACCACACCTATCTCAGAACAGGAGAAAAGGAAGATGAACAATCTGAAGGTAATATTGTCAAAGTAAAATTGAAACAATAGCAGCATATCTATGATTAGACTGAATTATTGCACAATTTATATGTTGCACTTTACAGTTTAATTACTATGGATTGAGTGCTATGAGTGCTGTAGTGTTGCAAAACTGAATGCAACTTGATTTCATGCTTGCGATAAAAGGGGGTATGTGCATGCTCATGCATGAGGAATGCTGCACCTTTATTCCTGATAATGAGCACACCATATATACCCATTTGGAAATTATCCTAAAAGTGACCGAGCTATCCAATACTAAGGAGGGGAATAGCTCACAGTGGGCATTGCTCACTAACTTATTTTCTGGATGGAGTGGCAGTGTGCTGAAATTTATCATGCTTATTGATATTATTATTATTATGGTATTATTTTTGCTTTTATTTTATGCAATATTTTAATAACCAAGCATACTGCATCTTGTTCTAATATTGCATTACAAAATTTGTATGTTAACAATCTTGAAAATGTACCATTTACAACATGTGATAATGAAGATCTTCTGGAAAAATAAAATAATAAAAAAAACAGTCTTTGGAGGATTTGGTAAAATGTATGACAAATTTTTGTTCTCTAAAAAGTAGTTTTGATGTGATGCTTTCCCAGCATCAAAGGGAGGACTGTAAAGAGGTAAATGTATGTGTGTTAGCAGATGAGTGTTCGTGATTGCAGAGGTATCCTGAAGTCATGGAAAAATACTGAGTAAGAAGCTTGCTAAGTTTCATTTTTTTGAACCTGAGGCACTGTTTCTTGTTAGCCATGTAGCAAAAAAGAAACTTATTACTTATTAGGAGAAGTAGATAACAAGTATGAAATGTATTTTTTACTAAACTTGGCATTTTCATATTGGATATATGGTAGTGGTTCGATGAAATACATTGTTTTGTTATTTTTCTGTAGGCTGCTAGCAGTGTTTTCATAGATAAAATTTATTACTTTAATAAGAATTCTTCTATATTGTTGTAAAAATCCTTTGTTCGGGGAGACATGACTTTTTGAGCACTGTCTCCCACACATGTGTTTTTCTAATAAAAGAGTTAGTTGTACTTTGAACTGCCAAGAGACTAAAGTTTTTATTCAACCTTAACATAACTAACCCAAGTTACAATATCTTATATGATGCTGAGTGAAACACCTTCCAAAAATCCAAATATGTGACAGCCATACCCATACATTTCTGAAGTTGCCAGATTTTGGTACTGCAGAATTATCTTAAATAATTGCTAAAAAAGGTCAAGACCTTTTTCTTAAGTAATCACTCCTTTTGTTTATCAACCAATAAGGCTTTCTTGCAGGTCTGTAGCTAAATGGGCTTGCTCAAGATCTGTCACATAATACACTGTTAGCATTGCTTTCACTTTTTAGTGCATGGACACATACCACATTCAAGGTTTAATTACAATATGCAGTCACCAATTAAGCAAGGGCATCCTTTATTTTCATCATACCACAGGAGACAACTGAGTAAGCCTTCACATCTTCTTATACATTGCCAGTTTTGATTATACCAAAAGTGACCTGTCCTGCAAATGTGCCCAACATACTGTGTGACAATCCTTACCCAGACTTGTGAACACAAAACAAAATTAATAATTTGGTTATTCTGCCTGAAATAAAGCTGCTGTGAATTTATTTACTCTTTCTCTTCAGCAATGTGATTTTCTTTTCTAGTGCTTTCTGTTGAGCTGTATAAGACTTCTATTACAAGTTATATGTTCCTGCATGTGAGTGAGTGTATGTATGTATGTATATATGTATGTATGTATCTATCTATACACACATACACACACAACTGGATCATATCCCTCAACCTCTTAGAGCAAGAAATCTGGACAAAACCATGAATAAAATTGGGACAAAAGCCAAAAATTAGGGACAATTTTTTAATATTACTCTTATAAACTTAGAAAATTGATAGATTAACAGGTTTTCCATTAGCATGAATTTTCTGAAGGGTATGAAGTCTGAAATTCAAATGTCTGTCATTTTTTTTCTAACTTCAGTCTTTAATAATTTGCCATTAATTTGCCAGAAAACCACAATTTTATGGAAAAACAGACCAAAAATATAAGATAAAAATCTGGATGTTCTACAAAAATCTGTATAACTGAGAGGTATGAACTGGTTTAAGAATAATACAAGCACATATATATGAATGGATGCAAACCATTTCAGCTAAAACTCAACTTATCAAAACACAACTCATCGAACATAAGTTATCTGAACTCATTTCATCTAAACCAGCAAAACTAAAAAAAAAAAAACATTTTTTGCAGGGGGCAAGAACCTGCACCCCCACATTCCCCAACTTATATATAAACAACAACTGGACTATAGCGCTGCACCACCAGCTTGTGCAATCCAACATGCTGTAATAATGCAAACTCCAATATTACATAAACTTTCATTATCAGGTAAAACATATCGAAGAATATCATTAGATAAAACGTGATTAGATAATGTGATAGATAAATAAGCTGGATGAGAATTTGTAAACATTTATTGTTCATTTTTTACAGTACCTGAATATGCATTTTAAGAGTGCTCATTTATAAAATGACATATTCAGGATTTTAGTTTACCAGCATTTTGTCAAACTTACTGGGTGCATGAAGTCTCTTAACACTGTTATAAAAAAACCTGTTATTGGATTTGTATAATACAGGAAAGAAATAATGCAATCTAAGGATAAATGAGGAGGGCTGAATTTGAGTATTTGAGTAGATGAAGTAAGGTTCCTTTCCCTACTGCAGATTTGGTGGAGTGTGAGAGAAAAAGGGATTTTTTTTGAGCCCAGAAAAGTAGGGGCTTCATTTTTTCATTCATTTTTTACATGCATTATCAAGATGCAGATGAGTGAGGTGTCTAATCAAAGACCAAGATACTTGAAAGGGGAGACTTGCTGCAAGGGATGGTTGTTGTGATTATATATTGTTAAGATTTTCTTGGATCTGGTGAGTTTTGTTTAGTACAAAAATCTTTGATTTGGTTTTGTGTATACTTAGTATGAAATTTTTAGTAGGAATCTGCTCCCTGAGGTGGACAAATCCTGATTGTAGATCTTGCTTTAAGGTAATTGTGGCATGTTTGCCTTGGTACAGGGCCATGTCATCTGCGTATAGGAGGAGAGGAAGGTAAGGAAGATCAAGTGGACATTTACTAATGTATACAGAGAAAAGAAGAGGGGCAAAAATAGATCCTTAAGGTAAACCTTTGAGTTTCAGACAGGAGAGAGTGAAAGGTGCAGAAGTTATAATTCACTGAGAAATGGCAGTTAGTCAGATAACACTGGAACCAGGGGATGGCATCAGGGCTAATGTCTAGTTCAGAAAGATAGATTCTAAGAGTGGAGTGATTAAATCAAAGACTCTGGTGAGGTCTATACATATTATACCACAGAACATGCTTTCTCCATTTACATGAGAATTTTATTGGTCATAGACCAGACAGTTGTGGCTGTGCTCCTCCCTGACCAGATGCCGTGTTTCTTTGTGAGAGGAGATGGTATTTTCTAATATATTTTGTAAGATGAATGTAGACAATTTTCTCCAAGATTTTGCACAGAGTTGGGAGGATGAAAATGGGGAGATGATGTGATGAGAATGTGGGTTATTTTTGTCTGGGCAGTGGTTTTGCTATGCCAGATTTCCATATATTAGGATGGTGCTGGTAGTAAGACAGAGATTAAAGATGTACTTTGGGGGTGCAACAGTTAAGTCATGACACTGGTATATGAACCATGGATGTAGGTTGACTATAACTGGGGGACTTTCTATCTGTATTTGTTCCAGTAAAGGGATAATGTCTTGGGGTGAAATCTGCCAGAAAGAAAAGGAAGAGATTATGTGTGGGATGAGGGAGCATTTGTGGGGGTGTTTGCAGTACTTTTGGGGAGACTGCTAAAGTGTCTGTGGAAATCATCTGCAGTCAAGCTGAAGGAAGAGATGTATGAGACAGGTTATGTCTTGTGAAGTTATTGACTTCTTTCCAAAATATCCTAGGGCTGTAGTTTAGAGAGATTTGGAGGTGTATCATGGAATTACTTTTTATGTCCAGGTTCCTTAGATTTGTATACCATTGTCTGTTTTCTGGAGTAAAATTGGATTTACCGGAGTGCTAGGATTCATTCCAGATTTTGAGGAGGAATTTTAACTCACTGGCTAGCCACTTTTTAGGTTCTGAGTTAGAAAGTCCAGAGATTAGGGGAAAATGTCTGTGTTGTAGACAGATGTGACTGTGTTTAAGGTGTTCAGCTGCTTTGTTAGGATCTGTAGTTGTCTAGAAAAGGGGGTCTAATTATGGGAAGAGAGTTGAAGATAGTTTTGCAATATTGACAGTGGTTTTAGATCTGAAGGAGCTACATCTTTACATTTCTTTTAGGTTACTTTATATTGTATCTTCTACTGTCTTTCTTGCATGTAGCCTAAAATACATCAGAAATTCCATCTGTCTGACCTCCCCCTTTGTCTTATCTATCTTTATTCCCTCCATCCTGACTTTTTCTGCTTGCTTCTGAAACTTTTCAAACACTTCGAGTCACTTCTCTTACTGCCTATGTGTCCCTTGACATTAGATTACAGTTATCCACTTATATCCTGAAATAAAACCTAATCCCTGCCCTCATCCTGTTTTTGTAGTTCCTTCCTAAATGCCCTTCTCAGTTTTTCTATGACTTAATGAGCAGATCACATGCCACTGGATATCCTTTGCTTTATTAGCCACCCTACTGTTATAGGTTTTGATGTTTCTGTATTGATTATTACCTCTAGCTTTGGGCTTCTATACAAAGTGTTCACTCAAATTAAATAACCTTTTTTTTTCAAATTCCTCATTTCTAGTGTTGTCCACAAGAAATGCTATGCCAATAAGTTGAATGCCTTTTGTAGGTTAAAAGAAGAACTATTCTTCCTCATCTCATCTCTCCTTGTAGTTATCCCCTTCCTGCATGAATTCTGCCAGTGCCCACCAATTATGCACCCCTGTCTGCCTTCCTTTATTATTCTAGGTGGCCCTTCACCAAGCTAGTTTACTAATATTTTCACCATGATCTTGGTAAGTGTATTGATCAGTTGTCTCCCCTACCCTTTTCTGGTTACAGCATCACTCTGGCCTTTCTTATGGAATCATGTATTTCACCTCCGTATCCATTTATAAAATTCTGTTGGGAAACCATCTGCTCCCCAGCTTTCTCTTCTTCATCCTTATAACCTTGTTCACCTTTCTATTGGCCTTTCCCTCTTCATCTTGTCCTCTTCTGTCTTTTTTAGTTTGTAGCCCTTCTCTTCTCTTATCTTGTTATACCCAGTCCCTTTCCTTCTGTTCCTCCTCTTAGCATACAGCTGTGCATCATAATATACTCCAAATGTGCTGTTTTTATATGCTTCTGTTTCCATCACTATTTCTTCTTTATTCCTCATCCATCCCTCATCTTTCCTAGTCCTATAATTGGCTACCAATATCTTCTCTGCTATCCCTGTTCTATCTACTAGTAATCTTTCTAGTCTCATTTTTTTATCTTCATAGCTATTTTTTTTCTGTTTCTGTCCTGATAGTTATTTTCTGATTATACAGTTGCATTATTTCTCCCAGCTTCTCACATATCTCCCTTCGCACTTACAACAATTTCTCTTCCAATCTCTCTCTCTTTCTCAGTTATACTCTTTGTCCTCCCATCTTCTTGAGTAAGTTATACTTTCATGGCTACTTTCATTGTATTCCATCACTTTCTCTTTCTTTCCTACTTGAATCATTCCACCTCAGTGTTTCTCTCACCAGGCTCTTGAACATTCCTTCTAATGATTCCTGCACTTACAACTAGCCCATCTTTAGCCTTTCCCTTCCCTATCTACCCTTCCTAGGTTATTGTGTAATGTAATACTCACTACCAAGATACGCAGTAGTAAACCCAGCCCACATGGCAACTAATCTCTCTCACAGGGGTGCCAGCAATGGTAGTGAGTCACATCCAATACTGCCTGTCACATAACTAAACAGTAACACAAATTTTTAAAAGTTGCAAATAAAACAAATAATACTGCCATAAAACATAATGCATGCATCTCGTCACAGACTGAAAACATTCACTTAGTGTGCACTATGTCAGTGAAAAACTATCAGTGTAGTCTGTTATTATATGCTGTGCAAGTCTGCTATGTGATTATTCAAATGAGGAGTTAAACATAACTGTGCATAGCTGTAAAAACATTATGAGATATAACTGTGTGTAGCTTTAAATTCATTGCATGTTACTATGTTATTTATTTTATTGTTATAAAAAGATTGTGTTTAGCTGACAAACATCATGACAACTGTTACTATACATACAACATACATATCGTTTACTAAATGTATAACTGGCCACAAGGCGTTACTACACAAACAAACGTTCTGTGAATTTTCATGTGTGTGTGGGAGGGGTGAGGAGTGTTAATATGTTATTCATTTTATTTTATGTATATGTTATCCTTTTTACAGCATCTTTCACAATATCAGATTATTTTTAACTGTGCTTAACTGTTACTGAACATATAACTGGCCACAACACATTACAGCAAGGCATTATTTTGCGAACATTGACAGCCTGTCTGTCAATGATGCCATGCCCCCCATCACCAATCAACAGAGGAACGAGAAAACCTGTGCGAATTTCGTTGGGAGGTATTACACTGCACAATAACTCCCTTCCTATCTTAACTTCTATAATTCTGCCATGTGATCTGAGATATACTTTCCTGGATCTATGTCTTTTTTCACTGACTTTCCCCAGTTGTCTAAAATGTAATATATCCGGCCCACTTGCCTGAACTAGACAATTTCTTGTAAAAGTGTTTCCTTCTTTTGGGTTTAGTTCCCTCTAACAGCTGATTCATCCTCCCTCATTCCAACAGCTGATTCATCCTCCTTTCTGGAGGTTTTTGCTCAGGCCCACTTATATTTGCTGATTATATTCCTTCCTCCCATATAACCAATCCTTTGCTGGTTCCAAGGTAAAATAAAATCTCGCTCCTAATATTTACACCCAATCCCACACTGCTTTTACTACCCATTTAATGAAAAGCAAAATACTAAAGAATTCCCCTTCACCTCTATTGGAAGAACACATATTCCCTACTTTCTATCTACACTCCCCAATTTTCCATTCCAAATGATACACCTTTCTTCCCCACTTCTTTGCATACTTTTGTTGTTACTTGTAATCCTGTCCTGAATGGCACTGCTACTCCTGTTCCCCTGCCTTATTATCAAATTCTTCCTTTTCGTAGACTTTTTAAAAATGTTTAGCCTTCCTTTACCTTCAGCTAAGTAGTATTATATCTATTATATCATTTCTGACTAGTTTCTGGTGTGTCCATTTTACTCTTTTTTGGCTGTGTGTACCATGTCACATTCTGCATTATCACCTTCCACATTCTATTCCTTCTTTTCAATGTGCCCATTGCACTTTTTTCCCTTCCAGTACTCCTCTCAACCTGGATTATTTGTCCTGAGGATATTACTAGTGCCTTCTTCCCTCCCACCTGATAAATGGAAAAATAGATGGCATAGCCTTTTAGCCCCCTTCTGTGCCCCTTCATTAATCTGTCCCATCTGATACATCCCCTTTCCTCCTCTCCTTTTCCCTCTCCCATCCTGCCTTGATATTCCCTTATGCCTATCTGATTTCCTTACTCTTTTACCTTTTTTCTGCTAGGTATTTACCTGCATATTTGCTATCACTTTCCTCTTTCTGCATGTGTTACTGCATCCCTTAAACTTTTCATTTTATACAAATTTTGCAAAATGCAGTTCGCTCACTTATGCTCACTAATGCAAGGATCTGATTATAATCAGGTGTACTGCAGTCTTGTTATAGGTTCATAGGCAAGTACTAGGCAATCAGTCTTCATGCTGTTTCAAGCCTAGCCAAAAAACCTATTCAGAATTTCCCTCTAGCCTCAAGGAAGGCAACACAAGATAAACCAGGAGAGAATTTGAGGCTGCCCTTCCAATTGTCTAGGTTTACCTTGAAGGTGGCAAGGGTGTCTGCTTGACATGTAGTAAAAGTTTGTTCCAGATATGAGGGATATGTTCATAGGTTCATAGGTTCATACTAGGCTATCTGCCCTAGGGCATTTATAAGCCTAGCCAGAGTATGTTTGGCTTTCACCACCCATTTTAAATTAATTTTGCTATGCCCTTTTTCGAGGTTAGTATACTGTGCCTCTGTCTAACAGTGACACAGAAGTGATACCTATCTCCCATCCACTCATCAAGATTTCTCTTGAAGAGAGTCAGTGAGGGACTCTGCCTAACCTGGACTGGGATTTTATTCCAGAGTGAAGGGAGCCTCTGGGATATGAATATGTCCCTCCAGCATGTCCTATTTATTTCAGTGCTGAGGTTCAAGTCTCTCGAGCGTGTAGCTCGATGGGATTTGGATTTTTTGAGGTGCAGCATGTCCCTTAATTCGGTTGGACATGGCTGGCACAGGTCGCCTCTGAGCAGGCGGTATGCCACTGAGTAGAGCTGGAGTTTCTTTATCCGGGCAGCATATGGCATCTGTTTGAGCCCTTTGATTCTCTTGGTGAGGTACTTTTGGGGTCTTTCCAGTTGCTGCAGGTGTTTGGTAAGGTACATCCCAAAAGGGGCATTGTACTCAATTATGGGCCTGATGAGGGATGAGTAAAGAGGCACGATGACCTCCACTAATCTAGATGTGAATCCCTTCATGATTAGGTGGGCTATATAAAATGTTTTTCTAACCACTTTGGCCACGTGGTTGTCAAATGAGAGATTGCTATCAACTTGGGTCCCCAGGACCCTAATTACTTCTTCTGTACTTAATGGATTACCACCTATGTGGTAATTTGTGGGCACTTTGTTTTTGCCAAAGGGGATGACTATACACTTTTGGCTTAGCTTGAGGCCATGGCTCTGGCACCAGTTGTCTGTTTCTATGAGGCCCTTTTGGAGGATGCTTGTGTCAGCTGGAGAGTCGATTATGGCACCCAGTTTGCAGTCATCTGTGAACTTGGTCAGCCACAGTCCTTCTGTGTTGGCCTGTACCTCCGAGAAATATATACTGAAAAAGAGAGGTCCCAGGACTGAGCCTTGTGGGATGCCACTTGTAACTGGTTTGGAGTCTGACATGGCTCCAGCAATTCTAACCATGTGGGTTCTGTCCTTGAGCTAGTTTGCAACCCATCTAGTGACATAGGGGTTTATATTTAAGCTGGTGAGCTTATCCATAATGCCCAAGTGGGGTATTGTTTCGAAGGCTTTTGCGAGGTACAGGTAGGCTGTGTGGACCACCTTCCCTTCGTCAATGGACGTGGACCAGGTTTAAGAGGCAGGATCTGCCATTAACAAAGCCGAACTGGGTAGGATCTAGTGTCTGTAGGTCCCCAATATCTTTATTTATGAGGTCCATTATGATCCTTTCCATAGCTTTGCAGACCAAGCTAGTCAGACTTATGGGGCGATAGTTTCCAGGGTCCGTTGAGGCACCACCTTTGTGGAGAGGGACCACTGTTGCTGTACGCCACTCTTAGGGTACATATCCTGTAGTAAGGCTGAGATTGAACAGTAGTTTTATGTTTGGGTTTAGCTCTTCTTGGAGTTCATGTAGGACGCAGCCTGGGACACTGTCTGGTCCCATTGATGCTGTGTTTTTTGCTTTGGAGAGGGCAGCTCTTACCTGAGCATCTGAGATGTCAGGGGGGCAGCAATCTGCTGGGATAGATATTTGCCCTTTTGGTGGGGAGGGGGGGAGATGTTTGCACTGAACCTGTCAGCTAGGATGTTGGCAATGTCTGTGGGTTCGGTGTATTTTTTGTCATTTTGGACTAATTCTGAGCATATCTGGGAATTCCCACCCAGGTTCCTAACATAACTAAAGAAAGCCTTGTGATTATCCTTAGTGTTCTGTGGAATGTTTCTCTCGAAGCTGGCCTGAGACGATTTTATGAGTGTCCTTAGTTTTTTGCTAATACTGATCAGAGATGCCTTCCCTTTTTGGGATTTTGCTCTATCATGTAGTAGCTTCCTCCTTCTATTGTATAGTTTGTTTATGGCTGGGGTCCACCAGACAGGACGTCTGCCTTTGGAGGATTGGGTCTTGGTTTTATTTGGGATTGCATGATCCATGCATTCCTGAAGGTGTTCATAGAATGCATTTATAAAGGATTCTGTGGTCTGGGCCGTATTTTCCACAGGCCCGGGGGCTTTGAAGGATTCCACCTCGGTTTTGAGGAGTGTAAAATTTGCTTTAGAGAAGTTTTCACTGTGGTTTTCTGGGCAGGGGGTGGGGTCGGGATGTGAATATCCAGTGAGATCAGTTTATGGTCTGATCTTACCAGTGAGGGATACACTTCTGATCTGGAGCATAGAGTCCCCATGTTGGTGATGATCAGGTCCAGTATGTTTTCCCCTCTTGTGGGAGTGGTAACAAGTTGTTCCATATCATTTGAGTTTATGAATTCTAGGAACCTTTGGGCTAGGGTGTGGGAGCTAGAGTAATGCTCCCAGTCTATGTTTGGGTAGTTGAAGTCGCCCAATATAATGGTGTTTGGACAGACCTTCATATTTTCCAGTGTTCTCAGGAAGGCCGAGTGGGGTTCCTGGGTTTGGGAGGGTGGTCTGTAGCAGGCTATAAACTGGAAGGCAGTTTTTCCCACTGTTAGTTGCACATGGATAGTCTCTGATGCTTCGTGCTTTGCTACCAACCTGGAGGTGTGGGTATCTTTGATGAATATCGATACCCCCCCCCTTTTGTGGTTTGGTCCAAGTTTTGGGGCCAAAAAGCATGGTATGAGGTATAACCTGGTAGTGCTGGGGTGCTCTCGGGAGCCCTGAACCAGGTTTCTGTTACTGCACAGATATCAATGTTCTCCATGCTAAGGAGAGTTTCAAGTGCATGCATCTTGAGGTTTAGACTTCTGACGTTGAGTAGCATTACTCTTAGTTTCTTATCCCTTGTGATACCTATGGAGGTGGGTTTGTCTTTTGAGCCTTGCCTAAAAAAGGCACTATGGGGGTAGCAAGAGCCTTTGCCAATATCTGAAAGCACTGGGGTGACAGGTGCAAGCCATCCCTAGGGAAGCATCATGGCTTGTCGAGCAAATCATCCCAGGCTGACAGGCATTGGATCCCCTTTGAATGACACCAGTACTTAAGCCAATTGTTGAAATTGATCATCTTGTCTTCATATTGTGGCATCATTCTTGGTGAGGGTAAGATGCTACTCAAGGTCAGGGTCTTACCGGCCTGGGCTACATGCTCAGAGAGCTCCTTTATGTCTCTTTTCATGTAGTCCAGGGAGGTACATCTCAGGTCATTCACACCAGCATGGATAATGACTGAGTCATATTTGTACTTGCCTTGGAGTGACCTGAGTGCTTGTGTTATGTGGCGGATCCTAGCACCCGACAGGCTGCTCACCGTGACCTTCTCCTTGTTCAGCCTGGTGAGTGGGACGTCAGTGTGCCTGGAGTCACCTATTACAAGTGTATCAGGTGTGTTCTTTAGCCTTAAGGGCTGTGACTGTTCGGCACACTGGTTTTGTGAGATATGTGTTGCACGTGTTTTGTTTTGGGGTAGTGGTTGCTTGGGTGTCTGCTTTGGAGGTCTCTGCTGCTTAGGCAGATCTTTATTTAGAGCCTCCAGTATGTTTTGTGTGATTATGTGTTTGGTTTGCTGTCGTGGTAGGTCTATGTGAGACTGGAATTGTAGTGAGTGTGGTTTCCTTCTCCTCCTGACTGGTTATGCCAGTACTGAGTTGAGAGAGCTTAGTCTCCAGTTTGGCTATATGGGTGCATCTCTCACATGTGTTGGAATTTATTGGGAGGAGGAGAGGGTTGTCTGTGTACATGAGGCAGTTGTAACATTGCCTCAAGATTCCCAGGTTCACCAGCTGGACCGGAGAGGAGATTGATAACTGACCTTTGGACATGCTAGAATAATATTGGGAATTCCTTTATAATTGAAAACAAGGGCCAATGGGGAGTGAGGGTGTAGTGCTTTTAATTTTTAGTGCTGACTTATATAATTGCTTTAGTGATTAAGTGCCAGGTAACTTAAGTGCAATGTGTTACAGGTAACTTAAATGCAAAAACGACAAACAGTAACTTTCTTTCAAGTGAAACAAGGAAATAAGTACAGTAAGCAATGCAGATATCACTAGGGATCCACAGAAGCGCCATTTAGGTGGAATTAGCGTTCCAGGGATCTATCATGCTGTGACTTCTTTACCTGCTGATGAAGGTTTAGTTCCTTTAACCGAGTATTTGCTGTACCATTAGTTCTGCAAAGGATTAGGAAATCAAAAAGGGTTGGATCTTTCATGTCATGGCATGAATGGCTAGACAGATCTCCATAGAGGAGTCTTTAACAGACTGAGTACAGAAAAAGAGCTGCCAGTCCGTCCTGATAACTAATATTTTTGAAGTCACTGATCTTTTTAGTTATGAATCTCAGAGGTCCCTCAAGTTGTGTGATATGTTTAGATGAATACCTAGCAAAATCTGCATTATATTCAGTGATGGTTCTGATAAGATATGAATAAAGAGGAACTAAGACTTTTTTGGATCTAGTGGACATGCCTTAGGAAATTACATGGGGCAGATAAAAGGCTTTCCAAACTACTGTGAAGGCACAATGGTCAAATGATAAGCAATTATCAACAAGAGTATCCAGATCCCTTACAACAGTATCTGACTGGAGGGGTGCATCTCTTATAAGGTAAGTGAAATTTTTGTTAACAAAAATGAGCTATGCCACATTTTTTTATATTTAATTTGAGGCCATTGTTGGGTGCCGGGCTGGCAACTCGACACAGTAAAACTCTACTGCCAATCATGATCGGACAGGTGATCTGTTGTGGTGACCCTTAACAGGGAAAAGCCAAAAGAAGAAGAAGTCCTTGCACCAATTGTTAACATGGTCTAAGCCATGTTGGAGCAATTGCGAGTCAGTTGAAGATCAAATAATAACATTCAGTTTACAGTCATCTGCAAACTTAATTAACTGTAGGTCAGAAGTGCTGTCCTGAAGGTCTGAGAAATAAATGCCAAACAGGAGAGGACCCAAAATTGAACCCTGTTTTATATCACTCATAACTATTTTTCTTTCACAACTGACACCTCCTACTCTAACCACATGGGTTGTGTCAAACAACTAGTTAGCTATCCATCAAACAATATAAGGATTTATATTCAGATTTACAAATCTATCAATAGTGCTTCCATGGAGAATAGTGTTAAAGGCCTTGTCCAGGTCTAAATATGCTGTATGCACCACATAGCCATTATCCATTGTTTCATTATTCATTTTAATATTCTTCCTTTTTATCCAGTATTACCCGATTTTTTGATTCCATCCCATTTACTGCTGCCTTGACTTTCAGCTGTTCAGTATTTCCCTTTTTCCATTAACATTATCTATCCTAACTATATATCTTTGCTGCCCATTGTGGTATGTCCTGCCCTCCATTGTCCGTTATTTCATATTAAGGCTTAGTAAGACAACAGCTGCCATTCTTGGTATATTTTTTGCACTCATCTTGTCTTTTCAACCTTTCTTTTATGTCCATCTCCTTAAGTTCTGCTATGTTTGTTGCCTTTTTCATCTCTTGTCAGCCTTTATGCTGACGCTTTGCCTTTCTGTTCTTTTGGTTTCTGTAAAGCCCATTCTTGATAGCCCCTCTGGGTTCCAGCAATATTCATCTTCCTCACTGGAATCATCTGAGAGCCCTTCCAAAAAGTCAAATTTATTTCTGTGGTTCCTTTTCAAACATCAGCTTTTAGGAATGTCCAAGTGACTCTTATATGTACCTTTCATTCTTGGCAGGGTCCTTGATCTCCACTGTTTTTCTTGTGTACATCCTTGCATCTATGTGTACCCTTTCAACTTGTGCGTGTGCTATTGCTACTTACATTTCCTTTTTCCCATGTAATTTACATTGTGCCATGTCTGGGATATGCATGTTGATCAGCCTTTTTTTTTTGGCATTTGGGAACTCTACTATCATCTTTTGATGATATTGTTGACCGTTTGTCTCCTCCTGCTTTCTGTCTCTGTCAAAGAATTTGAATATCCAATCTGGGGCATGTTAAATTTGTCTGATTTATCCTAGTCTGGGTTCCTTATTTTCTGCCTACTCTAAGACTGCAAATACTTTAATGTGATGGCTCAATCATGCAGTTACTTGCGCTAAACAAAACACCTTTATCTTTGGTAACAGCACCTTTCCTTGTTATATAGTGCCTGTGTGAAGTCCTTTTCTATTCTTACAAACATGTATTTGAAAGGGACTTTCAGGATTTTTAACTTGTCTGAGCAGCTTCTCCATAACCTGCAGAGAACAAAAGTCTACCAATATATGCCTAGAGGTATGGTTTCACCTCTAAACCTCCCCACTCTGTGCAAACATTTAGAGTTTGACATCTTGCTACTTTCTAGGTGAAACATCTCTCTGATCATCCCGAGTAGAAATTCTCTTTGCTCCAGACCTCTCACTTATCTGGTTCTGTTGCAGTTGATATTCTGTTTCCCACAATTGGTTCTTCAGACCTTCCAGCTTTTCTGTGTCTGTGTGTTTCTATATTTTTCTCTCTCTCCCAACTTAATTTATGTCAGCAGTTTTGATAAATGCATTGTTTTCTCTTATAAAGCTTTGGTTTTCTCCTCTAATTTATGGATCTGACTGTTGCTTTTTCACTACAGTCTTAGTGGTTCCTATGTTATCTCCTAGTGTGGACAGTTTTTCAAGCAAAATACACATTGATCTGTTTTCTCCAAATACTATCATCTGCATTGTAAGTCTGTAAGCCATTTCTTCCATTTTGTTTTCTGTCTTTGCTTTGCCGGGAATGTTTATATTTAAACTTTTAATAAACTGCTTTTATGGAGCTCATGGACTTAGGCTGTCATGTTGCTTGACTCAGTCTGTTCTTTTCCAAAGTTTTTTTTTTTTTTAATTTTAGCAGAAAATAAATAATCGGGGGGATTCAATAAACCCTATATGATAATTTTCTACTGTGATGCACACATGGTAGCAATGAAATTCAGATTCAGTAAGCAACATGTAGAGGGGTGCACCCCCGTGCAAACAAGGTAAATACCTTGGCATGCTAATTACATCATAAGTAGCTTAATTGCATGCTAATCAACCAATCCAACATGGTGGAGATATTCAGCAAGCTATAAAGCATATGTGCAGACTCTGCTTTTTTTTTTTTCCTGGGAATTCCAAAACCATTGGAATACAACCATGGAAAGGAGTCTACACAGACAGAATGTTAGGGGCTGGTGCTGCTTTAAGTTATCTGTATGTGCTACAGGCTGAAGCCAATGCTGCTGCTGCTGCTAATAGGCTTAGGCTGAGAAAGACAAGAGTTTTCAGGGTTGTTTAACTTTTCACAACCTACATGACATGGAAATTGTAGAGGAATGGACAGGGACACACTAGAGGAAGTCTGCGACCTCTGCCGTCCTCAACTCAGAGCCAGAGCCAAACAAGGGAAACCCATCCCAGTGGAGACAAAGTTATGTGTAGCCATTAGAATTTTAGCTACAGGTATCTTTCAGACACCAACAGGTGATATGTTGGGGGTGTCACAGGCATCAGCATCCAGGATCCTCCACCAGTTCCTGAATGCTATGCTCCAACATGCCTGTGACCACATATATTTTCCCCGTAGTTCTGAGGACAGGGCCAGAAATATGCAGGAGTTCTACTGTGCAGTACACTACCCTGAAGTACTGGGTGGCATAGATTGCACGCATATAGAAATGAAGACACCACCTGGGGAACAGGGTTGGCTCTACATAAACAGGAAGGGCTACCACTCTATTAACTGCCAAGTCATGTGTAATGCCAAGGGAATAATCTTGAACATGTGTACTGGCAGTCTTGGCAGTTACTATGACTCATGTATCTGGCACACCAGATGTTTGCTAGGGGGGGATATCTCACAGGATAATTTACTGGGGGTTGTGATCCAGACTATGTACTAGAACTGTGGCTGATGACACCCATCAGAAATGCACACACACACCCAAGGAAGAACGCCATAATGAGGCACACACTCAAACCAGAATAGAGCATGTGTTTGGGCTATTGAAGTCATGGTTCTGGTTCCTAGATACATCTGGGGGAGCCCTGCAGTACAATTCATAGACATGTACAAAAATATTCAGAGTATGTGCCATGCTACAGAACATAATCCGGAGGAAACAGCTTCAGCAAAATCAGCAAGGGGAAGGGGCACACATTCCACTACCAATGCCAAGGTGACCACAGCCACAGGCAGATGAGGAGCCAGAGGGGGAGCCACTAGCTGATGTGGGTGTAGGCAGACATAGGCGTGCTCAGTATGCCCTTGCATTGGCTAAGCGACAATGCATAGCACACTCACTCACCACCTATGGGCCTAAAACCTTCCTCCTACCCACATACATATAGTAACATTGATGCCAGGCAACTCACACAACTGCTACCTCCCCATGTATTGCCTGTGTACTGCTAGCATCAGACAGAGCCAGACCTGAATTAAAACTGTGGCAACTGTTGCATTTACAAGGTAAGTCCTGAACTTGGAGTCTATTGTTTAATAATATGAATATGTGACATAGCCTAGTATTTCATTACTTGGTATAATAAACAAGTGAAAGGTGGGAGATTTGTACAGACATTACCTTAACATGTGACAGCAGAAACTTATTTGACTTATATGTGTCCATTACTAAGTAGTAGGACTGAGGCATAAAAGATTCACACAATCATGCCTCTCAAAAGTACTGATGATCAATGCATGCCCTCAGTTTAGCACCAGATGTTTGTACTGGAAATTCATTAAAGAGAGGTTAGAAAGCAGTGATACACTTTGCACTTTCTGATTTCACAATCCTCACAAGATCATTCACTATAAAGTTGGGAAATTTAGATCCTATCAACTGCCTAATTTTCGAAGGTCAATATAAGTCAAAGGTACAATTACGAGTTCAACACCACAAATGCAGGTATACTAAGCACTAAATTAGCTATGCCACCTGCACATCAAACACAAAGCTTATGTATCCCTGAATCCAAAAGACAGAAAACAGGGATATGACACAGTTATCATCACTTGCACAGGTTGTTGTGTGTAGGGGCAAGAAGCCTAAGCTGACACAAAAGGTTTATGAGTGTGTGAGAGTAAGAAAGAGAAGCAGGCAGACATCTGGATAAACCAACAAATGGCCAGTGACACAAAATGAGTAACTGTTGTGTGTGTGTCTGTAGGGTTCCTACAGGTGAAATTGGTGTGTGAGCGTCTGCACGACTACAATCAAGCTCTGTGCTAGGTCTATGTCTTGGTATGTCAGACAGGTGTGAGCCATGCATGGTAGAGGTGGCAGTTCATCATTGTCTTCCCTGACCACAAGAACTGGCTCTGCCAGGAATTGAACTGGCATATCCACACCCACGGTAAGATGCACTGCTGCTACTTGACTGTGACTGATGTCTGCTGGACAAGCTCCGTTCACGGGGACACCCAGGACCATGACCCCATAGCCTGCCATGTCTGGGTGTGGGCAGTACATTCACTGACAGAGCAGTGAAAGTACTATTTCTATGGGACCGTGATCAGGCACAACCACATTGCCTGACAGCAGATGATGTGACTGACCTACACCCACAAGGATCCCATTCCCCTCCCAGCAGATGTTCCATCACAGATAACATTTGTTCCATGACAGACACCTCTCATTTCAACATGTAATATATCCAGTCCATTGAATTGACAACAAGGTGGAGGCAGTCACGCATATCAGCCTATGCCACATCTACAACTATGTACATCTGTCTGGAAAACCTATGGAATGTGCCTGTACCTCCATGACAGCCCTAAACATATGTTGAGTGGCATGGGTAGAGACACCTGCACCAGGTGGAGGAGGGAAAGCAGGCCCCTCCAAGCACCTCTATCAACCCTTCTGCATAACACCTCACCCGCAGTTTGGCTACGTACAGACTCAACAGGTACTGCAGCTGCAGTAGCTACACTTCCCTGATCAATGGCCTCACCATCCACCAGTCCAATATCTGAGGGCAAACTGGAATGGGTAGGCATAGGCCTACTGGCTGTGTCTGATGGAATTGCAGGAGATGGCTGTATGTCAACCTCTTGGTCAGATTCAACCTCTGCATCCTCAGACTATGCCTAAATTTGGCCATCATTATCATAAGAGTCTGCTGATACACCTCCCACTGTCATGATAACCTGTAATAAAAAGCAGAAAACACAGGAAAAATTAATACTACACTACTATAGTGCAATATATGCTAACCAACTAACAGTGCTGCCACTATTACAGACAGTACAGCAATACATCCAACAGGCCTGAGAACAACAGCACACACTAAATATTTCTTTAAATTGCTCAGCAATACTGACATAAAAACATTTGGTTCTAAAATCTTAATATGTTTGTTGTCACCATTTTAAATTAATTATTAATATAAATACAAAATAAACATATATTATTCAAAAACTTTATGTAAAAACTTTCACAATTCATAATTTAGTCGCTCTTTCTTTAAGTATGGGTACAAGGGAAACATGGTCGTTCAGACCTGGAGGGTGGGTGGCATTTAACAAAATCTGCCACCTATACTCACTTCTATATATGTTATTTGACCAATCCCCCCCTCTAATGTCTTTCTTTATAATTTCCACCACTGTCTTCGGAATTCCGAAAGTGCATAAACATGTTTTTCACCCACCATATCATCTCATTATAGCAGCACATAATAGTTCTACTTATTCATTGGGGGTCTTCATTGATTGTTTATTGAAAGACACCTTAATTCCTATTAAGCATGTGTTAACAGATTCATGGGACTTTCCTGGAAGAATTAAACAAGAATATTTCTTAGAATCTAAGGGATTATTTTCCATAAATGTAGTAGACTTGTTTAGCTCCATACCACATGAAATAGGATTGGAATTATTTTCAGAGGCTTTATTAGACTATACTACACTGAGAGGGCCTCTTTTCAATTTCATTATTGATGCTATGGAGACTATATTACAGCACAACTATTTTAGTTTTGAAAGTGAATTTTTTAGGCAGCTAAGAGGTGCTGCCATGGGGCTATGCCCCAATATATGCTAACTTAGTAGTAGCAGCATGGGAAAGGAGATACATTTTCAATTCAGGTTTTGAAGAAAGGTGGTTTGTTTACTTGCGTTACCTGGATGATATTTTTGTTTTATGGAAAAGGGAAGAAAAAATGGTAAACAAACTTTTGTGAATATATAAACAAAATTTGTGAATATTTTAAGTTCACTTACAATTTTCACGCTATGGAAATTACCTACCTGGATGTTACCATCAAAAAGAACTACGAAACACAAGGGTTTACTTCCAAGGTTTTCTGCAAGTCTACTTATTCAAATCGTTTTTTAGCATTTGAAAGTAACCATCCATATTACATCAAAAGAAACCTAGTTAGAGGCCAGATGATTTGAGGAGCCAGAATGTGCTCCACTATTACAGATTTCAAATTAGAACTAGGAAATTTGAGTTCCATGTTCATGGCCAGAGGCTCCCCCCCAAAAATGGTTTATGATTTGGCTGATGAAATTCTGAGGGGATTAGGCAACAAGTTTGTTCCTCTTTTAGGTCAAGATACAGCCACAAACAGGGTGGGGAGACCTAATAATAAAAAACAAGAATATGCCATGGTTACACAGTTTGGAACTTTTGATGGTAAAGTCAAGGACATTTTGACTCATAACTGGTTAATACTGCAATGTAACCAAGAATTAAGTAACAAACTGGGAGAAAAAACACTGTTTACCACTAAGGTGGGACATAACTTGAAATTTCTGTTTGAACACCCCACCTATTGTCCCTATATATATATATATATATATATATATATATATATATATATATATATATATATATATATATATATATATATATATACACACACACACAGGTAAGGAATTAATTGTTGAGATTTCTGTTTGAACACCCCATTCATCAACAACCCACTCAAGGAGGTACAACTAGCTGTGGTTTATGCAAGTATTGTCCCTATATATACACAGGTAAGAAATCAATGGTAGGTGACCCCCCAGGGAAAGATTTATTTGAAAAAAGGGAGCTGTAATAGTAGTGGGTTAGTTTATATAGTTATTTGTCATGACCGTTACATGTTTTATGTGGGGAAAACAGAGAGATTCCTACGTAAAAGAATCTATGAACATTTATACGCTATTGAGACACACGATATTAATAATGCGTTATACAAGCACACACTGTCTTGTGAGTTAGGCGAAGATTTCGCTTTGGAATTCTGGAAATTATAAAGAAAGACATTAGAGGGGGGGATTGGTCAAATAACATATATAGAAGTGAACATAGGTGGCAGATTTTGTTAAATGCCACCCACCCTCCAGGTCTGAATGACCATGTTTCCCTTGTACCCATACTTAAAGAAAGAGCAACTAAATTATGAATTGTGAAAGTATTTACATAAAGTTTTTGAATAATATGTGTTTATTTTGTATTTATATTAATAATTATTTTATTTAAAATGGTGACAACAAACATATTAAGATTTTAGAATTACTATTTGAATGTTTTAAAAGTTCACAAATATTTTTATTGGATAATTGAATTATTGAAGTACTTAACTGATGTAAATTAATCCAGGGATAAAAGCACTTTCTGACTGTGTGTTAACTGTTTTGATAAAGTCCTGTAGTGTGGTGGACGAAAGTGCTTGACTTATTTTGTGGCTGTGAATAAACTGAAGATTTTCATCTTGAACTCTTCTTTTGGTATCAGGTCTGGTTCCACGAGGTGTGTTGGTTTATAATGTATTTAAATGCATTACATGCACCTGTATTCAAACCCAGGACCATCTGGCCCCAACAAGGAATGTATCAATGCATTAACATGTGCTGCCACAGAGTCAGTTAAGTAACAGGTGTATTTCACAGAAACAATTCTAACTGTCAGCCTTTTGCAATATGGCTCATATTTGTGCCCTGCTTAGCTATGCACAAGCATGGGTATCTTGCGTGCGTATGCACTTTGGTAACTATTACACAAATCCTCTGCTTGCCATGCTATGGAAATTTTCTTATTATAGTTTCATAGTTTCATAGATATATACTAGGCTAACAACCACTGGGGCCTTTATAAGTCTAGCCATGAAATCCAAATGTATCCCACCAATTATTGCACCTTAGAGGTTATTTTAAGAGGTGTATGCTAGTGAGGGTATGATTTAATGTCTGCCTCTGTCCATCAGAGACATAGGTGTCACACCATAGGTTCATAGGTAGGTACTAGGCTATTGGCCCAAGGGCCTATGTAAGCCTAGCCAACAAGGTTCCCTGGCTTTCACCACCCAAGAAGGTTATTTTCCTGTGCCTGTGCCAGCTGTACTACTGCTGTTTACTGTCCATTCCCTGTGTATGAAGTGGAATTACATGTGGAAACATTACAAATTGAGGGTCCTATCTAATATTATGTCACATATTTACAATATATCCATGTGTTGCCACCCCCCCAGCCACTGCAACCCTGGTGTCTCAGTACTTTTGCCACACATATATCAACCACAGTACAGAATGTTGTATACTATGCAATGCACATCAGTCTAGTAACATGAAAAACTACAACTATTGACCTATATGCCTAAAAAGCCCTATCTGCAGGGCTAAGGAAGGAATCAGCATGGACCATACCCACAGGGACATAGGAGACTTTCAACACACTTGACCCAACCCATTTTGTTTTTGTCAGGGTTCGATCTTGCTTATTGAACCTTGTGGACTTCTTGGATACTACATACCACCTTTATTGACTTATTCAAGGCCTTTAACACTATCCTCATCCACATCTCATAGTGAAGATCTCCCATGTGAGAATTAAGCCATACAGAAGTACAGGGATTGGCAACTGGCTCACTGACAGAACACACACTCTCAAAGTTGGGACAGCACCTCCACCACTAGCCACTTACCATTATAATACCTCAAGTATCTGTGCTGGGCCCCCTCAACTGTTTGCAAACTACTTCCCTGAAGCACAGGCAGTGGTAGATGGCCTGTAGTTTACCAGGTTTGCAGATGACTGGTAACTGGACACACTAATATAGAGTCCCCCAATGATGGTAACATATTACAGAAGGAGCTGCCACACACACAAATGATTGGTGCCAAACTCATGGACTGACCCTTAAAGCATACAATACCTCATTGTCTCCTTTGGCAATGAAGTAACCCTGATATTTATGATATAAATAGCATCCCTCTAAACTCAAAGACAATGTTGTGAGACTTGGGAACACATGTTGATAGCAATCTACACTTTCATCATTGTGTGTGCATAGTGGTGACACATACATTCTACATTGCACACATGATACATATAGACATCACATCCAAGACCAGGGTGGTCATACCTCTGCTGTACTCTACCCTTATCAGACCACTAAATGAATGCAATGTTCCTTCTGTCTGTACCTCAGCAGACACTTGAAACAATTGGAGAAGAGACAGGGTTGTGCCAGGGCCTCCAAACATGACATACATGGAAAGAGTGAAATACCTGTCACTGTACTCAGGCTGCTGAGAGGTGACCTATGCCTGCCCTACAGAGCAGTCTTAGACCCTGTCCTTTTGGAAATATTGGACATCTGCAAATCAAACAGGACAATAATAACTTGGCCCAGGGTTCTCAGCCTAGCCTGTGACATAAACAAAACATGTTAGGGAGACAGATATATCCCACAACAACTCACAGTCCTCTGTAATAGACTCCCACTGCAAGTGAAGCAGTGCTCCTCAATGACCCTGTTCAAGCACAACTTGACTACTGGATGAGTGATTGTAAAGTCACCTCTGGGTGGCACCTGTGTCCCTCATGTACATGGCCAGTTGGTGCTGCTCACAAAATCACTCTGCTAACAATGATCATCCCCCTATGCTTAATAATGGTACTTGTGTTTTCTAAACACCATAGCCATTAGACTAGTAGCCTCCTATGAACCTATGAAGCTATCAGCCTATGCAGGCTTCCCAACATGTTGTCTCCCACATGGCCTGCTGATATCATCTACTATAAGTTCACTTGTACTCTTTAGAGTCAGACTGGTGCTGTGGTCTGTAGACTGTGCATTTAGACAGGTAGGAGTTCTGTTCTCACTGCAGTCAACTGTGTGTGTGTGTGTGTGTGTGTGTGTGTGTGTGTGTGTGTGTGTGTGTGTGTGTGTGTGTGTGTGTGTGTGTGTGTGTGTCTAGACAGAAGAACCACAGTTACTGCTCCAATACCAAGGGCTAACAATATTTGATTCTTGTAGATTCTTGTAGATGCCTACACATCCATTTCATGTAGCCCACCCAACATCTTGTCCCCCACATGGCTTGCTGATCTACTATAAGCTCACCTGCAGTCTTGTAAAAGTCAGACTTGTGCCATGATGCTTGCGTAAAGTACTGAGTACTGTAGTCTGTGTACTTAGCTACATAAGGGTTTTATTCTCACTGCAGTCAACTGTGTGTGTGTGTGTGTGAGTGTGTGTGTGTGTGTGTGTGTGTGTGTGTGTGTGTGTGTGTGTGTGTGTGTGTGTGTGTGTGTGTGTGTGTGTGTGTGTGTGTGTGTGTGTGAGAACTCTTGCTTGAAATTACAGAGAGCATGTTACACCAGCATGTGGGACACTGTTATATTCTCCTCAACAGACACTACTGATGTCATCAGCTATAAAGTGTTGTCTGAAACACTCCAAGTCAGAGTTGTGCCATGGTGCTTGCATAAAGTATCGAGTTCTGTAGTCTGTGTACTTAGGTAAGAGTTCTATTCTCACTGCAGTCAAATGAGTGTGTGTGTGTGTGTGTGTGTGTGTGTGTGTGGGGGGGTCTGTGTGTATGTGGGTGTAAAAAACAAACCAAATGAATAAAACAAATGAAAGGCAAAGGGTATTCACCAGACCAATTTATTGTGGGCTTTTTTGGATGCAATATTATGCGAACTTCTTCAGACAAACATAAAAAAAGACAACAGGGTTTAAATAAACTACCAAAGGGTGACATCATCATTCCATCAACCACCATTAAAGGCACAAACCTTCCCTAAAAACATATAAAAATAGTAATGATATGGTTGTTCAAGAAGTTTGCATAATATTGCGTCCGAAAGCGCTCACAATAAATTGGCCTGGTGAATACCATTTGCCTTGCATTTGTTTTATTTGTATGTGGGTGAGTATGTGATCTCTTGCTTGAGATTACAAAGAACATTTTACACCAGCATGAGGGACACTGTTATATTCTCCTCAACAGACACTGCTGATGTCATCAGCTAAAAAGTGTTGTCTGAGACACACCAAGTCAGACTTGAGCTGTGATGCTTGCCTTAAATACAAAGGTCTGTAGTCTATGTAGTTAGATAGATGGAGGTTCTATTCTCACTGCAATCAGCAGTGTGTGTGTGTGTGTGTGTGTGTGTGTGTGTGTGTGTGTGTGTGTGTGTGTGTGTGTATAAGCTCTTTTTTGATGTTACAGAGCTTCTTTTACACCAGCATGTGGGACAGTGTTATTACCATATTCTCCTCAACAGACACTGCTGATGTCATCAGTTATATCAGATTTTTGGATATGCAGTACTCCCACCAGGGCAGGGCCAGACACCGGCCTGGAGGACAGACAGACATCACCTCATTCTATACCAGACAGATTACAGTGACATGGATTTAACTCTATCCTCATACATCATGGCATGGTTTATAAGCCCTGTGTTATCTTACTGAGCAAGCCCTGTGATCTCTCCAGCTGCTGCATGTGTCTGATGAGGTACATGCAAAAGAGGGCATTATACTCTATTAGTGTTCTGATGAGGTTTGGCTTCAGTGCTGTCATACAATCCTAAGATCTGCATATGATGGTATGGTTTATGATGTGCACAACAATGCTTTCAATACCACTGTGGACACTTGGTGGTCAAAGTTGACTGTTGTCTACATGTGTAGCCAGTGCTGGCATCAATGTGTGTCAGCATAACAGGACTGTTGTCAATGCTGTGATTAACATGGAATTCTAATTTTCAGATGGACAATGTAAAAAAGACACATTTCTGCATCTAGTTGTAGATCATGTGCCTTTTTCTTTTGTCTGTGTTAGCTTCTCCTGTAATATGTTATCATCATTGGTGGATGAAATGATTGCAACTAATACACAAGAATTAGCAAACTTTGTAAGGTAAAGGCCATATACTTTAGCATGAACTGTCAAGAAATAGAGTCCAAACAGTGAAGGGCCAAACACATATCCCTGGGGTTTGCCAATGGTGACAGCTCTACTGGTGCAGATTGATTACCATCTTTCACAGTATGTGTTCTCTTGGCGAGGCAATTGGTTATCCATCTACTGACATAAGGGTTAACCCCCAGCTGGGAGGGTTTCTAAATGATATTTGTGTGTGGAATTGTGTCAAAACCCTAGGCCAGATCACGGTAGGCAGTATGCACTGTCTTACCTTTATCCAAGCCTATCACATGGAAGAAATGACCCATGACAACATTAAAGATCAACTACGATGGGACTAGCACATACACCTTCCTGATATGGTTGAATACACACTTCAAAACACCCTCCACATGGGCTATATTCCCATACAAGGGTGTACTCTAACATGCATTCATCTAAGTAGAGGGGACAGTACCTGATGCATGAATGTGTAGAGATATCCTGACCCTCCTCAACTGTGAGGTGGACCAACATGTGATCATGGACCTCTTCTACATGTACACTAGTAATATTCCAAGTGTGTGCAACAGACGTGTGTGAGTTGTTAATGCTACATATGTCTGTTACATCTGATAGATGTCCTCAAAGAGGTCATCAAAGGCATGCATGATGACAACAGTATCATCTTGCGGAACTTGACCAGGTGGAAGCATTTCACACAAATCCACACTGAGGTATGCGCTCAGCACTGTCATATGTGGCCATAAATAGCTATATCACCAAAAGGGTAGACCAATGTATCATATACATGGCCTCTAACAATGTTGAAATGTGTGATGTTACCTATATCTCAGATCCAATGATCAGGTCCTTACATCAGGGCTGTCTGCTATGTTCTTTCCTGTCCATTAGTTAAGTGAAGGACATCACAGATGACATACACATGCTGTGTCCACACAGCTGCCTGAAGGACTACAGAATGTGGGCGATCCTTAACTTCAACTGTGCTATTACTATAATACAGACAGTAGCAAAACATAAACAGAGCTGCCACAGGCATGACAACACCTGAAATGACAAGACACAAGGGGGGATTTGTTAATTCAGGAAACAAACACACAATCCAAGTATAATGTGGACATTGCACCTTATAGTCAGACCAATAGGTATGTGACCCATGTTCTGGGGTAAATGGCAAGTGGTACATCCACCAGCATGTGGTCACAGTGCTTTCTACTCCCTTGAATGTAACACAAGTACTGAGTATGTGAAGGACATCCATATCTGAGGCCATAATATCTTCATGGTTCCCATCCTTCATCACATCAATAAGTGTGTACAATGCACCCTTCTTCATGTACCTCCTGACACATCTTTCAGTGATGTGCAATGGAAGTATACCACCTTTGTCACAGTGAGCTGTCACACATCTTATTGACCATACCTAGGTATTCTTTCTGTTGAATATACATGACTGTCTGATGGTGTGGAACACCAGTCAAGATGTTACACTAGATGCATGTGGGGTACCTGTTCTGCTTATGCACACACTACATAAATAGGTATTTGACAAAATGAATGGCATGTATATCATTCATACCAGTGTGGATTGTACTCTCTTTCTCTCTCTCTCTCTCTATATATATATATATATATATATATATATATATATACTGTATCGCCCATACTGTCGTATACAGATATAGTAGTGTCCCTCGTAACACCTTCAGCAGATGTTACAGTGCCAGGGCAGTGTGCATGATTACCCTCATAGAGTGTGGATGTATCATAATGATTGTTAAAGGATGTGTATGTGCAGCCTCATCACTTATCACTGTAAATCACGTATGTTATGTGAGAAGCATGGGATTATTGAGAAGCATGGGATTACTGGTGGTATTATTCTGATATTGTCCATGATTGTGGCTGGCTCTTGAAATATTTTCCACAAGTCTTTACCTGTACCCACCTTGCTAGAGACCTCTACTGAGAATACACTCATATTCAGGCATATCAGTTTGCACAGCTTCACAATATGCACCCTATCTCAATTGTATGTCAGGTCCCTGATAAATGTCCTCTGCATTATTCATGTAAGGATGCTTATCCCACACAGATATCCTTCCCATTGTTATGTCACTTTGTGTGACAGTCACATAATACAGTTTCACTGTACAGTTCCTACTGTACCATATAGATATGTGATTGGTGTTGCTGCTACAGCTATCTTCCACTGACATGCCCTCCTCTGCCATACATTAAGTAGTTTCACCTGCCCTCTTTCCCTGTATTCATTCCTACAATTCCTGTTTGTGTTTCCCTATTCAATGCACACAATTCCCCCGAGTGCTCATTTTACATGACAGTCCATGTCCCGTTACAGATCATTACACAACTTTAGTACACAATGCCAGGAATGGGATATCACAATATTCTGCACTGTAGGTTCACTGTCCTGTACTGTGTTTGGACCATACATTTCACGTTCATACCACTCAACTGTCTAGATATTCCCAGAGGTTTTCCTTATCAAATTTGTGGCTTTCTGCCATATCACTGGGATGATCTCAGGACTGATGTGAGCCAATATTACATATACCAGTGGTCATCACAGCAAGTAAAAACAAAATAAATAAAAAAGAACCATGTTGACGAGTGGCAGAGTACTTTAATAAAACAAATAAAATAGGCAAGGCACATTCATAGAAATAATTCCACTTCTTCAGACCACATAGCATAATTAAATATACAATCAATTTATATCGGAATCACCCAATCACATTGAAAATCAAGATCACATAATAGTAAAAATCATATGACACAATAAAATAAATACATTCTAGGCTTCCTACTCTTTAATCTAGGTCTTAAAGAGACCTTATCATTCAGGCCCCCTTGTTTATCAGCCTGTAAGTTTAATATCCAAAACAATTCTTTATCTTCTGTGACATTCCTAATGTCCCCTAAATGACCATTTAAATTAATGAGATCAAAATTAAACCCCTTTTCTGTGTTTTTTTTTTGTTTTGTTTTCTTACTTCAGATTGTACTGATGCCACTCTGTTTCTATTTTGTCTTTTTTCTTGTAGTAATCAGGGACTGAAAAAGTTATCTCCAGCAGCAGCCCCTTTTGCCACAGATGGTAACCATTTCTAATTCAGAGACAGCTCTACTGCCGTGTTGTTCTATGGAGAGGTGCAGTACCACAGTGGGCTGTCTCTTTGGCCTACTGCAAATGCTAATGAGCCATTCCAAGGGAGTGACCTATGCTAATTAACCATGTGCTGTCCCCAAGAAATGGCTGCGATAAGACATTTATGAAGCTGAGTGATTCAGAGAATTGTTTGGCTGTTCCATTTACCTTAGCTGGCCAAGTTAATGAACTCAGCCATAAGTTTACATTAACCCATTATTTTCAAGGGGTGAGAACTCGTAAGAGGTTAAGTGCTGCAAAGTTTAGTGGACAGGAAGTGGTGAGGGGGATGTGGGTATGTGTATGTGTGGTGAGGGGGATGTGGGTATATGTATGTGTTTGGCTGCATGTGTGAATATATGCAGAGGAATTTGTGTCCTCAGGGGAGTGTGTGCATGTTTGTGTGTGTGTGTGTGTGTGTGTGTGTGTGTGTGTGTGTGTGTGTGTGTGTGTGTGTGTGTGTGTGTATGTGTATACGTACGTATAAATGTGTGACTGTGTGTGTATTGCGGGGGCTGTCATACCTACAAGCTCTCTTGACTAGCAATTAAATATTGCAATATGGGATAATGCTAGACACCAGGGATAGTCTTTTGATATTTACCTAATGATAATATATTTACCTAAAAAGTTAATAGCACAATGTTTTTGCAGCACAAAAGATATATGGGCAAGGGGACCACTAGACACCAGGGATATTCTGAAAACATCCCCCTAAAGCAATTTAAATATTAATAGAACAGCAGTTTTGCAGCACCACAGATGTAAGGGCAGGGGGAAAACTAGACACCAGAGATTAAAACGAACATGGAAAAAGTTTTAGACTTTGTGCCCTCAGCACAAAAAAAAAAAAAAAATTTCACCAGCAGAGCTTTAGTCCTCTGTGCTACTACTAGACACCAGAAATCCTTCTTAAATATTCCATTAAGTCACTGAAAAGTTGAGAATAGAGTTTGAACCCTGCACCCTTGGCACTGACAGCAGCTCATTAACATATTAGAGCTTTAGTCCTTTGCAATAACTGAGAGAGCTTCTATTGGGATGTATTTTGGGAACTATTATAAGCTAGAAAATCTTAAAGTCTATGAACCACAAACATTCAAGGTAGTCAGAATGCTTCACAAGGAAACAGCCTGTATTTAGTCCAAGAATACAAATTGTATTCCAAATAGTACAATGTTAAGTGCTTTCGTCCCCAAAGCAGGAATTCATCAGAATATACAAAGCCATACCTTTGGCTACATTTATATCTAAAAGCACTAATCACATGACGATGGGATAACCAATCCCTGTCATTATTAAATAATAAAATAAATAAATATAACATTTTCCTGTGCAAACAAGCTATATATGTCTATCAAAGGTATATTATAAAAAAAAATATTGCCTGATTGTAATTGTCTGTGAAATAAAATGAAACTGAGGAGGGGCACAGCCAGGGTGAGTTGTGAAAGATGAGGGGGCACCATACCATTAAAAGGCCATAGTGAAGATTTCAGGACAAGGCTGGGAGGAACACTAGACGATACTAGGGAATTTTTTAACCACTGATTCATGTCACTTAAAAAGTCTATAGAGTAACATCATGATGCACTTTCTGAACAGTAAACAGTATGAAACTATAAAGTCTGGCTGTAATCATCTGTGATTTACAAGAGGCAGAAAAAAATAAGGGGATATATCAGAAGCATTCTGTAAACTCGGGGACAGGTAAGGGGTATGCTGATGTGTGTGTGTGTGTGTGTGTGTGTGTGTGTGTGTGTGTGTGTGTGTGTGTGTGTGTGTGTTGCGCGCACATGTATCTGTTCAAATGAGTGCATGTGAATGGGAGAGTGATATGTGGGGGATGCCTATAGCTACATGATGCATGGGCTGCCAGATATACTTACAACAGGAAAGTACTGATTAGCACTAGTGGTAATTACCGGCAATTCAGAGACATGCAAATTAGCCAATAAAGTCTTTCTTCATTGCAGATAACAGTCTCTGAATCACATTTTCCATAATCACAGAAACAGGCCCTTTTGGCCACAGCTCTTATGCCCAGTGGTAGGATTCTTTTTGAATTCTAAGAATAGTATGCTGTTAGTAAGGCTCAAACTATTGTATATGGTTAGGAAGACTGTGAGTTCTTTTGTTATTTTGATTTTGTTTTACTTTATTTTTGTGTATTATTTTTTGGTTAGGTCCATAAGTATAATATTAAAAGTCTGTGTTTTTATTTTGCAGCTACTTGATCTGAAGCTGGTATTCTTTCAGTTCCATTAGTGCTGCAAAAAGTGCTGCATTTTTTGTATTTTCACTATTGCAGTGAGAAGTCTTGCATTTGTTTTGATTTTGCTCTGTTGGGTGAGTTTTATGCTAGTAAAGACTTGAGTTTTGATATTTCCTTATTGTGGGCAGGGAGAAGTACTATGTTACCAGTATTTTAGTGTTGTACTTATGTGTTTGTTTTTTGGTTATGCAGTCCATTGACGTGAAACTACTTTTATTTCACTTACATGGCAGCACAGAATGTTGGAGGACTGATTTTTTTTTTATTCTGATATTTCCTTTAGTGCTGTTTTAATTTTCTGTATATTTATGGAGTAGGTGATTTCTTTTTTTTTTGTTTTAAGGAATGATTGGTGTCTGTTTTTTTTTTATTGCAGTTGTTTCTCTTTGTTCTGTGTTTTATGGAGTTTATGTTAATGTAGGTCTACTGATCGTGTTGCCAGACATCTTCCTGATTATGGTTGACACCTTTTCAAATGCCCCACATGGGACATTTTGTATGTAGATGTGAATTTTTTAGGGAAAACCATACTTACAACTGGTGTGATGATCTAAACTTCCAAAACAAAAGCTCACTTTTGTAGAATGCGAGTCTTTTCTGTTGTTTTAACATAATAACAAGGTGTTTACTTCCTCATCCTTTAGTCTTCTCACAGGATAATTCTAATTACTTTAGCAATGCCCTTTCCATTTTGTTGGTTAAAACAATTTAATGAAAAGTTATCGCCCATTTACTTCTGTCATTGATATGAAGCGTATTACTTGCAGAAGTCAAGCACCTCTTTCTCTTTGTCCATTGTGTGCTGTTTCTCTGCTGTACCCTTGTTGATTCTCTTATATACTTTGGTTTTCAATATTCTTTGTCAGTTGTTTATGATCTGTGTTTTGCATTTTCCTTCTCTGATTTTATTAACCAGATTGGACCTGAGACACTTTTCCAGGACTTATGAACCAGAGACACTTTTCCAGAACTTATCCATGTAAGACATTTCAGTATATAAAACGAAAACTACAATGGGATGTAAACTCAGGTAATATGCATATTTTCATATAGCTATACAGAAGTATAGTATAAACTACTTTCTGCTTATGCATGTTCTTCCTTGTCTGCCACCACCTCAAGGACACTAACTCCATGAGGGCTCAGAGCAGTTATACATAGATTACTGTCTCCAAATCTAAAAACAAATGTAATGACTTTAAGTGGTACTGCACAGGCGAAATTTGTGGCAAATAACCACATACCTTGAGATATATATCTACTGTAACAGATATTCATAAAAGATCAGAAATGTCACTATGTACTTTTCAGTCAAATTAGATATCCCAGTTGCTTAGTCAGTTAATTCAGTTTGCTTATTGTTTTTTTTCCCAAAATATCAGTGTGCAGTTGTGTATTGAAAAACTGCTGCATTCATTTTGATACTATGTCATGTCTTACTTTAACCTTTATGAATTTCCTTCATTGTTTAGCTAGATCTTTCAATCTTTTACCTTAACCATAACATTTGTTTATATGTTTCTTTGCTTCTTCCTTCATTTCTTTGAATAAACATTTCGCTGACAATGATAGTGTTCGTTATATTTAAATGGGGGGAATTATTATCAGGCCTCCTATCATAACCAGGATGTTATGGATCTGATACCCAGATGTATTCACTCTTGAGGTGAATCTTAGCATTCAATGTCAAGAGCACACAATTATGATTGGAAAGACCAAATTGTAATTCTTTGTAGTCCATAAAGTTTTACCTGATCCCATGTATAACAAAAGTTATTGGAGAAAAAAAAGTATGGTAGAGGGAAATGTTTTATAGCTTGGAAAGCTCAAACACACTTATCATTACCATACCAAAGCAGAGCAGATGGAAGCCAGTAAACACTTCATTTACACTGTTAAGCAGTTCATTTGAACTAAACAACAGTCAAAAATGTTTGTCAGCCTTCTGTTGTGGCTGCTGAGTGGTGTAAATGCTGTAGCATTGTACTAGTGCATAATAGGTTCATAGTTTCGTATACCTTACTAGGCTATTGATCCATTGACGATCGTTAGAAACCTAGCCCTGCATTCCTATGAAGTTTTTAGCTCTTGTGCTTTAAGTATGAATAATGCAGAGCTGGTCAGAACATTTATCATGTGTTACCCCTATCCATAAAGGACAAGGCTGGCAAACCAATGGTAAATTTGCTGTTTCCCATCCATTTGTCCATATTACATTTGAAAAAGATAAGGGAAGAACTGCCCTTTATTTGGAGAGGAATATAATTCTGAAGACATGGTATTCTCTGTGTTATGTATCTATCCCTCCAACATGTTTTATATATGTTGCAGAAAAGATTAAGATTTCTTAAGCAGGTATTTGTTTCACCATTGGACTTGTGCATGTGCAGTAGGTCAAAGAGGATAGGGTCTGTTGAGGATATGTATGTGAGACATATGATACTGAGAAGAGAGAGAGAGAGACAAGGCTTTAAGATGATTAGTGTATTTTTATGATTTAGGCCCTTGATTTTGTGGTCGTTGAGGTTGTGTTTGGATTGGTATATTCTGCAGGGAACATTATACATAGTGATCAGCCTAATAAATGATTAACATAGTGAAATGATCACATCCTTGGACCTAGACACCATACCCTTATTAATAAGTCTCGCAATGAAAAAAAGAATTTCTTACAATAGTGTAAGACATGTATGTGTAAAGACGATTTGTCATCTACATAGGTTTCAAGGTCATTAACTACTAAATCAGTTTTTGAGGGCGTGTTATCAATGTGATAGCTACATGGGACATCATGCTTATCAAATAGACTATTGCACATTTTTTTTTTACTTTTATTTCATGGATATGACATCAGCTATTTGCTTGAGAAAGATCCCCTTGGAAGATCTTGGCATCCTCTACAGAGTTTATGATGGACCACATTTACAGTTATTTTCAAACCTGGTCAGTTACAAATCTTTTACATTAGCTTTGACCTCTGAGGACTAAAGAGGAGTGGCCTAAGAACTGAACCCTGGGGCACACTACTAGTGAAATGTCTTTGGCAAGAGGTGGAGCCACCTACCCTAATTTCCTGCATTCTATTTTGAGCCAGTTTGCTGTCCAATGAGTTACATATGGATTAGCATTTATCTGGGACCATTCATCAACAATATTCTAGCATGGGGTGGTGTTGAATGCCTTTGTCAGGTCTAGGTATGCAGTGTGTACTGATTTCCCTCATCTATTCCTTCAGTAATCTTCTCAAAGACGTCAACAAGGTTAACCAAGCAGGATCTGACCTTGATAAAACTGAACTAGCTTGGGTCAAGAGTTTGTAGGTTGCCTACATGCTTATTTATTAATTCAATAATGATACTCGTTATATCCTTACAGGTGAGGCTTGTCGGACTGATGGGTCTATAATTACCAAGGTCCTTTTATGCCTCACTTTTGTGCAGGAGAATAGCTATTGATGTCCTCCATTCATTCAACACAAAACCTCTTTGGGGACTGATATTGAATAGTCTCTATAGAGGATATTAGAGGTCCTATTTTAGTCTGGTTAGTAGACAGTCTGGTATGTTATCCAGCCACATTGAAGCAGTGTTCTTGGCCTTGCAAAGTTTGAGGACTTGCTCTTGACAAAATGGGAGGAGGCATAGATGCAGGTATGTAACCTAGGAATCTGGGGGGGGTGAAGTTAGAGATGAAATTATCCACTAATAGACTGGCTATGCCCTCAAGGTTTGTCTATGAGATATAATTTGCTATTAGCTCTGTGTAATGTTGGGTATTGTTTCTGAGGTTTCTTACAGTTTAAGAATGCTTTATGACAACACTGAGTGATGCATAAAAAAATGTATTAAACACTTCTCTAATGCTTTTTCCTCAGTATTGGAGTTTAATAGCAGACAATAAGACTTGGATGGTACAGAGGTGCAGTGGATAGCACTGTTGCCTCACAGCAAGAGGTTCCCTAGTTTTATTCTTAACTGAGGTGTCTTGTGTGTGGAGTCTGCATGTCCTTCCTGTGTTTATGTGGGTTTCCTCCCACAGTCCAAACACATGCAGTAGGTGGACTGGACACACTAAATTGGCCATAGGTGTGGGTGTGCATGTGAGTGTGTGATGAGGATGTACAACCACAGCAGGGCTAGCCACCTGGTGGTGTAAACCTTGGTTCTAGATGATTGTCATTGTTGAAGTGACACCCTTGACCACTTGTGCAAAAATGGGAAAAAGGGGTCTTGGAGGGATGGATGGATAGAATATGACTATCTAATATGCCATTTTAGATTACTTAATAGTCTATCTCCCTTCCATCTCTGGTTTCCCCTCTTACTTCTTTTCCACTTGTCTCACACCTGCCTGAATGCATCTGTAGTTTCTCTGCTCTCCACCCTTTCCAATAGTTCATTACATGTGTCCATAATATGCTCTATAAAAATACCTTTGAAGGTACAGGAAGTAGTTAGTCTCCTGTTGCCTGTTCTGTCTGTTTCCACATCTGTCTTTCCCTTTCAGTATGGCTCTTTAATATCTGCCTGAAATGCTATTGTGCAACAATATCATATCTCCTTATCTCTTTTGTTTCATGAAAGAAGACGTCTAGATCTTCTAGCCTCTGGTCCTATCCTCCCCTTCCATTCCTCAGATGTTTTTGGTAACTTCTCTTTCAATTAATTCTCACAGTTTGATGTCCTTTTCCTTATATGGCCTCTGCAGCTAGCTGTATGTAGTACTCAAAGTGTGGTCTGATCAAGGCTATGTAGAATGGAAGCTTTACTTCTTTGTTACTGAAAAATAAACTCCTGGGGATACAATCCAGAATTCTGTTTGCTACTACCACTGACCTCTCATTCTGCATCCTGTGCTTGATCAACACCTCCCACGCATACCTCTCAACTTCTTAGAGCAAAAAATTTGGACAAAGACTAAAATGATGGGGGGACAAATAGGGACAGATTTTAAATATTGCTCTTATAAATGTAGAAAGTTGGCAGAATAATAGGTTTTGCATTAGCATGAATTTTCTAAAGGATGTGGAGTCTTACACTCAAATATTTATCATTATTTAATGACTTCAATCATCAGCTATTTGCCAGAAAGGTACAGATTTTAGGAGGAACACACCAAACATATGAGGTCACCTCTGAGCAATCTGTACGATAGGTGATAGTAATTTGAGCCTGTCCACACAGGACAGGTGTTGGAGGCCATGGATTCTCTTTGTGAGGTATTTCTGTGGCCTTTTCAGTTAGTGCAGGTGTTTGGAGAGGTACATATAAAACTGGGCGTTGTACTCAATTATTGGCCTAATGAGGGAGGAGTACAGAGAGGTAATAACCTCATTTTTTCTGGATGCAATCCCTTTACTTATGAGATGAACCAAGTAAAAGGCTTTTCTGACCACTGCTGCTACATGATGGTCAAATGTGAGATTGTTGTCAACTTGTGTACCCAGGTCTCTCACCATTGGTTTTGTGCTTAGGGGGTTGCCACTAATGTGGTAATCAGTAGGGACTGTGTTCTTGCTGAATGGTATGATAATACATTTTTTTTTGCATTTAGCTTAAGGCCATGACTTTGGCACCAGTCATTTGTAGCTGTGAGACCCTCTTGAAGTATGTTAACATCATTTGGGGAGTCAGTGACAGCACCAACTTACAGTCGTCTGCAAACTTGGTCAGCCACAGGCCTTTAGTTTTTGCCTGAACCTCTGAGAAGTAGATGCCAAACAATAGGGGTCCCAGGACAGATCCCTGGGGGACACCACTAGTGACAGGTCTGCTATCGGAAGTAGTGGCACCTATTTTGACCTTGTGGGTTCTATCATTGACCCAGTTGGCCACCCACCCGATGAGATAGGGATTTACACCAATTTTTGTTAGCTTTTTGGTGATACCCGAGTGGGGGATTGTGTCAAAGGCTTTCGCCAAGTCAAGGTAAACTGTGTGTACTGACTTTCTCTCATCCAGTGCTTTGGTGACAGTCTCAAAAAAGTCAGCCAGGTTCAACAGGCAAGGTCTGCTATTGACAAATCCGAACTGGGTGGGGTCAAGTGCTTGTAGATTGCCTATGTCCTTGTTTATGAGGTCCATAATAATATGCTCCATGGCCTTACAGATCAGACTTGTCAAGCTAATGAGTCGATAGTTACCAGAATCAGTAGTGGCACCACCTTTGTGCAAAGGGATGACAATGGCAGTTCTCCACTCTGCTGGAATGAAGCCTGTATTTAGGCTATGGTTGAATAGGGTGCTCAATGGTGAGGCTAGTTCTTGCTGAAGATGTTGCAGAATACAGCCTGGGATACTATCAGGTCCCATGGATGCTGTGTTGTTTGCCTTGGATAGGGCCTTTAACACTTGATGTACTGAGATGTGAGATGCAAGTATCAGGGATGTCGCATGGGCCTTTAAGGGAGGGACAGAGTGGGTGAAGTTTGTGCTGAACCTATCTGCTAGCAGGTTGGCTAAGTCAACAGGATCAGTGTAAGTGGCACCATTAAGAGCTAATTCGGAACAAACCTTGGCTTTGCCATGGAGGTTTCTGACAACTGAAAAAGGCTTTGTGTTTAGCCTTTGTTTTGGAGACTAGTTTCAATTCATAATTGGCTTTGGAGGTTTTCACTAGTGATCTAATTTGCGTGTTGAGGCTAAGGAGGGAGTTTTTCCAGTTGGGAATTTGTGCCTTTTTACCCTTGGACAACAGTTTCTTCCTTTTGCTGTAAAGCATATTAATAAAGAATGTCCACCAGACAGGTTCGTGTTTCCTTGAGAAGCAGGTTTTAGTTCTGTTGGGTATGGCTCAGTCCATGCAGTTGCACAGGTGCTTGTATACTGCACTGGCATACTGTTCAGCATACTTGTCTGCATCCTTTGAGGGGGCGGTGGTGTGAAGCTACTGATACCCTCCCTTAGAAGGTTGTAGTCAGTTTTTGATAAGCTTTTTAGCCTGATTATGGCTGGGGGGGTTGGATGGGATAGACACTTTGAATGAGACAGACCGATGGTCTGATCTCAGCAACGAAGAACTTACTATGGGGGTGGTGCAGCAGTCACACATGTTGGTGAGAACCAAGTTTAGAATGCTATCTCCCCTTGTGGGGGATGAGACAAGCGGGTCTAGTGTGCTAGGATGGATGAAATCAAGGAATCGTTGGGTGAATGCATTAAAGCAGGAATAGTTCACCCAGTTTATGGTGGGGTAGTTGAAGTCACCAAGGATCAGGGTGTTAGGGGGTACCTTGATGGAATCAAGTAGGTTCAGGTAGGAGGATTGGGTGTCCTGACTCATGGAGGGGGGTCTATAGCTGGCTATAACTTGGATGTGTGTCTTTCCAATTCCCAATTGCACCTGGAGAAGTTTTAGTGCAGTATACTGGCAAACCAGTCTGGAGGTGTGCTTGTCTTTAATGAAAATAGAAACTCCACCACCCTTAGGCTTCCTGACCTCATTTTGGGATTGGAATGCGTGGAATGAGGTATAGCCTGGTAAGGCAGGGGTGCTTTCTGCAACCTTGAACCAAGTTTCCATGACTGCACAGATGTCAGCATCTTCCAGTGCTAGGAGAGCCACCATTGAGTGCATTTACAGGTTAAGACTCCTAGCATTAAGCAGTATGACCTTCAATTTGCTTTTTGACAGATCTTTTATGTTGTAAGATTTGTCTGTGGGACATTGCCTAAAAAAGGCACAATGGGGGAGGCAAGAGCCTTGGCCAGAATCCTGAATCCCAAGGGTGACAAGTGGAGGCCATCTCTGGCAAAGCATCGAGGTCTGTCAACCATGTCATCCCAGGCAGACAGATTCTGGATCCCCTTGGAATGGCACCAAAAACTAAGCCAATTGTTGAAGTCAATTATTTTTTGTTGGTATTGTGGTATCATTCTTGGTGAAGGTAGGATGCTGCTTAGGGCTAGGGTCATACATGACTGGGACACATACTCTGACAGCTCAATTTTGTCTCTCTTCATATAGTCTAGGGAGGTACGTCTCAAGTCATTCATACCAACATGAACAATGACAGAGTATTACTTGTACCTGCTGTGGAGAGACTTAAGTGCATACATGATGTGGCAGATTCTGGCACCTGACAGACAACCGACTGTGATATTCTCCATGTTGAGCCTGGTGAGGGTGACATTGGTGTGTCTCACAATTATAGGTTCATAGGTTCATAGGTAGGTACTAGAATATATGCCCAAAGGCATTTATAAACCTAGCCAGAATGTTTTGGCTTTCGCTGCCCCCTTAGATTAGTTCCCTGTGCGTCTGTCCAGCAGAGACACTTGAAGTGATCCCCGGGGTAAACTTTCTGTTTCCCATCCACTCATCAAGGTTTCTCTTGAAGAGGGTTAGTGAGGAGCTCTGCCTAATGCAGATTGGAATCTTGATCCAGAGCATGGGGAGTCTCTGGGACAGGAATCTATCCCTCCAGCACATCCTATTTATTGTTGTGGTGAGGTTTAGATCCCTGGAGTGTGTGGCTTGAGGGAATATGTTTTTCTTTAGATAGAGTATGTCCATCAATTCTGGGTTGGACATGGCCTTGTATATCAGACAGAGATCACCTCTGTGTAGGCGGTATGCAGCCGAGTACAGCTGGAGTTTCTTCAGTCGAGCTGCATAGGGCATCTGCCTGAGGCCAGTGATCCTCTTGGTGAGGAACTTCTGTGGTCCTTCCAGTTGTTGCAGGTGTCTTGTAAGGTACATCCCAAATGAGGCATTGTACTCTATGATGGGTCTGATGAGTGATGCATAGAGGGGCCCAATGACCTCTTTCGATCTGGATGCAAACCCTTTTGTGATTAGGTGGGCCACATAGAAGGATTTTCTAACCACTTTGGCAATGTGATTATAAAAGGAGAGGTTACTATCTACTTGGGTCCCCAGATCCCTTCTTACGTCTTCCGTATTTAGGGGGCTACCACCTATGTGGTAGTTTGTGGGTACTTTGTTTTTTCCAAAGAGGATGACTATGCACTTTTTGGCATTTAGCTTGAGACCAGCGTTTTGACACCAGGTATCTGTCTCAGTGAGACCCTTTTGGAGGATGTCTGTGTCAGCCGGAGAGTCAATTATAGCCCCTAGTTTGCAGTCATCTGCGAACTTGGTGAGCCATAGTCCTCCTGTGCTTGCCTGTACCTCTGAGAAGTATATGTCAAATAGGAGGGGTCCTAGGACTGAGCCCTGGGGAATGCCACTTGTAGCAGGTTTAGAGTCAGACCTAGCTCCTGCAACTCTTACCATGTGGGTTCTGTCCGTGAGCCAGCTGGCAACCCATCTCGTGACATAGGGGTTTATGTTCAGGCTGGTGAGCTTGTCTATAATGCCTGAGTGGGCAATGGTGTCAAAGGCCTTTGCAAGGTCTAGGTAGACTGTGTGGACCACCTTTCCCTTCTCTATAGCCTTGGTAACTGTTTCAAAGAAGTCCACCAGGTTTAAGAGGCATGAACTGCCCTTAACAAAGCCGAACTGGGTTGGGTCCAGTGTTTGGAGGTTTCCAATGTCTCTGTTAATGAGATCCATGATAATGTGCTCAATAGCTTTATAGACCAAGGTAGTCAGGCTTATAGGGTGATAGTTCCCATGGTCCATTGTGGCTCCACCTTTGTGGAGTGGAATAACCGTTTCTGTGCGCCACTCTATGGGCATGTAGCCTGTGGAGAGGCTGAGGTTAAACAGTGTGTTTAAGTGAGGAGTTAGTTCATCTTTGAGCTCATGTAGGACGCAGCCTGGGACACCGTCCAGTCCCATTGATACTGTGTTTTTGGCTTTGAAAAGGGCTGTTTTAAGCTGAGTGTCTGTGATTTCAGGGGCACTGCATTCTTCCGGTATAGTTATGGGCCCTTTTGGGGGTGAAGTTTGCACTGAACCTGTCTGCCAGGATGTTGGCTATATCGGTCGGTTTAGTGTATTTTGTGCCATTCTGCACTAACTCCAAGCAGATCTGAGAATTGCCACTTAGATTCTTGATATAGCTAAAGAATGCCTTGTGGTTATCTTTGGAGTCCATGGCAACTTTTCTTTTGAAGCTAGCCTTGGATGATTTTATGAGAAAATGTAGTTTCTTGCTGATACTGATCAGGGAAGTCTTCCCTTCTTGGTATTTTACTCTTTTCTGTACTAGTTTCCTCCTTCTATTGTATAGCTTGTTTACGGCAGGGGTCCACCAGACTGGTTTCCTTTTCTTGGAGGCGTGAGTCTTGGTTTTGTTTGGGATAGGACGATCCATGTATTCTTGTAGGTGCCTGTAGAGTGCATTAGTAATGGATTTTGCAGCTTGGACAGCGTTATCCTTTAGAATGGGGGCTTTAAAACTTCCCAGCTCGGTCTTAAGTAACGTGAAGTTTGCTTTTGAAAAGTTTTTCATGGTAGTTTCTTTGACTGGGGGTGGTGGCGGAATGTGGATATCCAGAGTGATTAGTTTATGGTCAGATCTAACCAGCAAGGGTTTGACCTCCGGTGTGGAACACCGGTCGCCCATGTTGGTGATGACCAGGTCCAATATGTCGTCACCTCTGGTGGGGGTGTTAACCAGTTGATCCAGGGCATTTGAGTTTATAAATTCTAGGAAATGTTGGGCCAGAGAGTTCGTACTTGAGTAGTTCTCCCAGTTAATGTTTGGATAATTGAAATCACCTAATATCAGGGTGTTTGGTAGGACCTTTATGTTTCCCAGTGTTTCCAGGAATGCGGAGTGGGGGTCCTGGGATATGGTGGGTGATCTGTAGCAAGCTATAATTTGAATAGCAGTTTTGCCCATTGTTAGTTGCACGTGGATGATCTCTGAAGCATCGTGCTGTGCCACTAACCTGGAGGTGTGGGTATCCTTGATGAATATGGATACTCCCCCGCCTTTTGTATTTCGGTCTGGGTTTTGTGGCCAAAATGTATGGTATGAGTTGTAGCCTCGATTTTCTCCATACTGAGGAGTGCCTCTAGTGCCAATGACTAGTATGTTTGGTTTAATGTTGTGCTTTATGGGCTGTATGAGTTTATTGTTATGCCTTATGGGCTGTGTTTGTGAGATACTGGTGTGTTGTGTGCTGTCTGTGATGTGTTTGGTGCTGTGTATGGAATGTCTGTGAGTGTGTTTTGGAGGTCTCTGTGTTTAGGTAAGTTTTTATTGAGAACCTCTGTATATGTCGGTGTGTGCTGTACTTGGCTATGTGATGTGGGTGGTGTGGTGTTTGTGCTGGCAATCTCCCCTTTGTCAGGGGTACTGACTAAGGCTCGAGAGAGCATGGATTCCATTTTACTGATATATATGCATCTCTCGCAAGTAGAAGAGTTATGTGCTAGGAGAAGAGGGTTGTCAGTGAACATGAGGCAGTTGTTACACTGTCTGAGTATGTCCATGTCAACCAGGCTGGTAGGAGAAACTGGTGGGAATTGTCCAGACATAGTGTGCTGAAACTTGGATGGACTTGGGGAGAGAGGGTTTTGATAAGGGTTTGTCCAATACAGTGTAGACCACAAAATCCTTGTTAAATGTAAAATAACTGGCCTGAAGCTCAGGAGCTAAAACCACAATTAAGAGGGTTAGAATAACAGACAAATATAATCAGGCTACTAACAAGCAATAATAAATATAGCAGAATAAAACCACTTCATCACTTATGAGTAAGGAGGAAGAACACAATAAATAAATGAAGTGTAATTTTTTTTTTGTGGAGAGGGAAGGAACAGAAGATAATTCAAGATAAAGAAACTAAGAAACTAAGGTCGTTGGCCTTCCCAAATGCTCTCTCTGTAGAAAGTAGAATAAGCTGATGAGATGGGACTGGGAGGAGTGTCCAAAATCAAAGAAGCAAGGGGGTAGTCCTACCCAAATGATCACCCTGTACTCAGTACATAAGCAAATGAGACGGACTGTGAGGAGTGTCCAAAATCAAATTTACAGCAGGGGCGGGAAATTCCAAAGCCACCAAATTTAAGAACGCACACATACAATAAGCATGATACTCTAGGGTATCATTCTGCATATACCTCATTATTCTTTTATGACAGGTAACATAATTAGGTGTAGTGCATAGTGAACAGAGTACTCTTTTGTAAAGGACCTGAAGTACTACTGTCACATCTCACTCAGTAGACTTAACAGCTTATGGTTATATTAAACTAAAATCAATATGGTAACATAAAGAGGGAGAGGAAGAGAGAGAGACCAGAATACTGCCCCAAAACATTAGCACTGATTACCAGTCAGGGTGCTAGAAGTACCAGTCAAAGAAGAATGGGAGTGGGCAGCTGGTACAGATTTGCCCATCCTTGGGGCTACTGATTCCAGTTCCATTGCCAGAGAAACACCTCTAGCTTGAACTGCAGATGTGCTCGCCATGTATGATAAATGGGACACAGAGATTAGGCTTGTCAAGAAATGCTTTGTGCATTAGGCGTGGAGTAACATGCATTGCACCACATCTACTAGCCAAATTAGGTTGGAGAATTAAGAGCAAGCAAACAAACAAATATCTTGAATCAGTGCTAAATAAGTACCATGATCCTTAATAAGGACCATGATTATCAGCAGTTGCCCATTGTGACTTGGCACTGGGAATGAATAAGAACCTGTGGAATGACAGTGGATGGGGGTCCAAAAGGAAATACAAAGAGGTAAATCCAGTAGCATTTAAGAGTGAAATGAAAAGAAATATCAGACTCAGGGCTGTGACCAGGATTTTTATGACTGTACACTAATTTCCAGACTGTTTCTCAGCCCCAGGAAGTAGCAACGAAATTCTGATATTTACATCCATTTCCTGTGCAATTATCTTCCCTTCATATAACTACCCCTTTATTCTATGATATGCATCCTAAATACGGAATTAAATATGCATTTTATGAATGAACTCCAATTAGACAGTGATTCTTATGTCCAAGGTCAGACAAAAGGACTTCTACTAGACTACAGTAGAAAGTTGGGCTGGATTGGGCACTACCTTTACAGTAGCAAAATGTGCCTAATGTCAGCCTACATTTAGAAATAAAATAAATGGTTCAAGCTACACAAAAGACTGCATTTATGAAATGAAGGTTATTTTTAAATACATGCTTTTTTCTGTTGGAAAGTGGATTAACATTATGCGATTAGAATTCTCCAGTGAAACATATATTAATGGAAACATCCTGTTGGGCACAGACCAACAGAAGGAAAACCTGTTAAAATTATATTTACTGATCTTCATTGATACTAGAACACACATGAATTTCTTGGTGTAAACCACTGATGACTGTCTCATGCTCGTCACTCTATGAGCCAGTAAGTATACAATATTTACATAATGTTCCTTTTAGAGTTATTTTGAATTTTTCTTAAAACTCTATCCAGGTACCTTATATCACTCATTGACTACATTCTCATTAAGGCATCAGTTAGGTCTATGAAAACAGAACTAATAATGCTACCTTGGCCTTGGGAATGAGTTAAGGGGAGTATTGATAAATATTGTGCATGCATGTGAACACTACTTTTATGCTTCATTTTTGAGAAAAGATAACAGTTTCCTCAAACTTTTTAATGTTCTTATTATTTGTGCCTTTGGTATGATCTATTTTACTTTAACAATGTCAGCAATGAAATGTAGGTGGTCTTGTTTGCATTCTACAAAATTCCTCTGAAATGTATTAGAATTCTTCAAAGTATTTCAATGAAAAATGTAAATGTTTATATTTGCTGCATACATGTCAAAACAGTAGCATTTTTCTAATCAAAACTTCATACAGGATTTAAACATTTTGAAATATGATGCTCAGTGACAGAGTCTTTTAAAAACAGTGGTCTTTTTTGACTTCATTGGTTATATGACGCAATAGAATTGTCATTAGCTATCAGAATTTAAAAGAATTCAAAAATCTAACTGTCCATAATTGTATTTATTATCTGTTTTGAGAAATGAGTAAGTAGTACCTGGTTGCCTTGTGCCCATATTTTTCAAGAATAACCAGAGAATCTTTAAAATTTTAAAATATGTTGTATAATGAAGCTTTGCAGAAAAGTTAATAATGCACTTTGTGGGCATTGCTTGTTTCCAAAGTATTCATACTTTAAAACTGATCTCAGCACAGTGTTTTTTATTGGCATATAACTTTATTTTTTTTTCTTTGAAGCTCGGCTTTTTAAAGTCTGAAAGTCACAGATTATTCTTAAGTATGAATTTCAGTTTTAAAATTAGTGGTAAGTAAACTCATTCTGGGAGATTGAACTGTATTGTTGTATGATTCCAGTATGTAATCTCTCAAAGAGATCTGAGTATACTGTTTCCCTGCATAATTTTATTCTGGGTAATTCGTAAAGCCTTTCACTTGGGGCTGTATAGGTAGGTGTCAGTTTCGCGTGTCAGAGTCTGATATATATGACATTGAATGGAGGCCAGTTATCATTTTCTTGGACTTCAGAACTGGCATATAATGAAAATATTTTAGCAATGTCAGGAACGATTTTGTTAGTTGATGTGGAAGCAACTAGTTCATTCACTGCATATAGACTGTAGTCATTGAAAGTCACTGCTAAATGTTCACCTCTGTGTGAAGGACCATAAAATCTGAACTAAGTTTGTATTTAGAACTGTGTTAGTAATTCTGAAATTTTAATAGGTACCTATTTAATTGTGAAGATTTGTATTTATTTATTTTTCCTTTGTTGTCTGGGTTAGTCTCAATAGGCTTCTGTCTTGACATATTAGGCATCTATGTTCCATAGGGTATATAGCCTTTTTCAAAACCATATCTTTACTCTCTCTAGTACCACTGTTTTTATTATTCTTTGGTAAATGTCATATGTAAGCTGTGGAGCTTGAGTTTGAAGACTCATTTTCAAAACAAAAGAATGAGGCTGTAGTATTAATATCCAACTTACTGTTCTTTGGAGAGGTTTTGCTCTTGGATTATTGTAAATAACATCTAATGACTTGTGATCTACTAAGAAAGAATATATGTATCAACGTAAGTATAAATGGAAGTATTCAAACTCTAAACTTTTGTCAGTGCTTCTTTTTTCTGTTTGTGAATAATACTTTTTCTCCCCTGCAAGAGATCTATACTGCATATGATATCACCTTTATTTTTGAGTTAGCATTGTCCTAATCCAAATAGACTAGAATCACTGAGTTTATTTTCTCTACTACGATCAAACTATAACATGATCTGATATGATACAGCCTTTCAGATTGTATTAGGCCTTGTTATGTGTTTCTGTTTGTATCAATGACATGTCTTTTCTTAACACATTTCTTAGTGACTCATTGATTGCATAAAGCAGAATTAGCTTTACAATGTAATTTGCTATATCTAATAGACCACTGATAGTAATGAAGTGGTAATGCATTTTAATTCCTACAGCCTTCAACTGGTATAGATAAAGTTCTTTACGGGAAGATACTATATATTGTTGTAGAATACCAGTTTGCTATTATTAAACTTGAATTTGATCTGGTTACTGCCTGGTTGCTTCCTTTTAATATTTAAAACAATGTTCATAATACAATGCTATGCTTACTTTGTCTTGCTGAGCAGAATTATGTTATCAGTAAACGTCTAGTATTAGGAATTACTTCTAAAACATGCCTTTCTATGCTTTTTAAACATTTTAACAGCACACTAAAAGAAAATATTCATATCATAACTTTACATTTCCTAGAATTTGTCTTCAATAATGGAACATTTACTGAATACCAAAACATGCCCTGAAGTTGTGCATCCTTGTTTTTTTTTTTTTTTTTTTTTTTTATAAAGGAGTGCAAGGGGCAATCTCTTGGGAGATACAAAAGCTTGCCCCCAGTTCATCCAGGACTGTGTCTTAAACTTTTTGTTTTATTTATTTATTTTTTTTTAAGTGAAACATTCTTGCTGCTAAGATGGACTCTTAATTGTATTCTGTTCTATTCTTTTATATCTTCTAAGCTTCAGATGGGTAAGAAAGATATTCTGTTGACGGCATGAAGTCTGAATGTATGATATTTTGACCTGAAGTCTAACTTACTGAATATGCCATCAACTGTACTTGTCAGGCATTTTTCCTAAGAAACAACTGCTTTTGCTGTCTTCTGACATCTTCAGGGCTCTTTGACTTTGAAGGTGTGATTATTGTGAAACCCAGAGAGCTGAGACATAGCATCTCTTTAAATTCAACTTCTTCAAGGGTTCTCACTTCCTTTTCACTTACTTTAATGTGAAATGGTATGGCACTGTATAGGTACCGTACAGGCTTTAGTGAGCTGGCCATGTTTAAGTTAAGTTGACCTTATGCCATCTTGCCAGTACCAATACCTACTTCATCATATTTCCTTGCAAACTGTGTGCAACTGATTTTTATCTTGATCAGTTGGTTATTTAGTCTATAATCTTGATTAGTTTCAGTTTGTCTGCTGTTGCTCTCATCTCACAGCTCCATTGGCTATATCAGTGTCACTCTCAAGTATTACTATTTGTTAACCAGGTAGGCAGACTAGTTAGCTGAACTTTTTTTTTTTTTTTTAGCCACACATTGTCACAAGTTTATTATTCTCAACTAAAATGACTGTTTCAAATATTCTATTGATTATTAGAGGTTTTTTGCTACTATAGGAGACATTTTTTATATAAAAAATATTTTAGAATTTGTTTTGAAATTCAACTGAGAACATTTTTATTAACAGTGTTTACTGCTGAGTCTGAATAATGAAATAGGAGTATTTTGAAAGCAGACTACCATTTCTGCCTGTATTTTATCAGGTATGCTGATTATGGTATACATCTCATTATTAATATTTTGACCTTAACCTTTATTTGTATTGTTCATTAAAATATTTTAAAATATTTATATTCTCATGCGTTAAGTACAGTACATTATTTTCTGGTACCGTTTATATCATACCTTTAATAAGAGAGCTATAACTCTTTTGGGGGTTCACTGTCCAAACCAGTTATTTTATTTTGTAGTCCAGTCCTTATAAATGTGTCTGTCTGCAACTGGTAGTACTATAGAGCCCCTTTCCATTCTTGTCATATTCATTATGTTCTTCCTTCTTAGTGTACATGTCTTAATGATCCTGTGTATCAGTCTACATTTGTCAGTGTTACATTCTCTATGAGCATATAAGATGAGACTAATCTATTTTCTCATCTAACATTTTATCCTCTCATTTTCTCCTCCAGTTTCCATTATACAAAATGGCCATGTCATTTTTAACACATTTACCAGGTTTTGTATACCTTTTCCTAAAAGTATTTTATCCCTTTATTTTAAAAGAACATGTGAATACAATTTTCAGTTAAGTTTTTGCAGCTCCAACAGCTGGACTTATCTTTCCTTTTTTTTCCTTTGGATAATCTCATTGGTGCTAAGAATCACTCATGTAGTGTTTTCACCTGTTAATAACAGGTATATGACATTTTTTTTAATGAATTATATCTGTTCTATGCATTTTGCAATTGTATGTGCATTAGTTATAATTCCTTTTCACAATGTAACCTTTATCCTAATAAATCTGTATAAAATATTACTCCTTTGCCTTTTATAATTCTCCTTTCCTCCCATGGAGGAAAATGTGTTCCAGTTCTATGTTCCCTTTTTTTCTAATAGTTGTTTTCTGTTCTTATTTCCATCTCTTTCATATCTCTTCAGATTTATTGCCCTATTCTGTTTCATTCCTATAACACCTAATCTTTTACTGTTCTTGTTTATTAGACCAAGTTAATGCTACTATATATGATAAATGATGAGGAATTCCCCAGCCATTGTTTTTTCTTTCAGTTAATCTATTTTTTGCCATTCTTATTCCATGCATATTCCCTATATAATATAATTATTAGATTCTGGATTTGTATACCTTTATTTGACATTTCTTAACTGGATTGGTCCAACTGAGCCAAATGGCCCTTTTTTAGTGGAGACCCAAGGAGAAAAGCGACAGAATACATATAAAGATTTACAAAATTATATAGTAAGAATACAAGATTGACATGCATTGGAAACACAAAGAAATAAACAGGGTACATAAAATATTCATAAAATAAACAACTAACAAAGTACATAAAATGTAGAACTATTTTTTTATTGCCATGTACAGAGGGTAGATGTTCAGGGATGAGCTAGTTAGTTTGCATATGCAAGAATGGAGAGGAATATGACTAACATATTCTGAAAAGTAGACAAGAGGCGGGAGTAAAATTGGAGAGGAAATGGAAATGAAGTAGGATTATGACAAGGGCAGGATCTTGAGTTTAGAAAGTAGTTTTTAACTTCAGCTTGAAGGAGCTGCTTCTATTAATGCTATGGATGTTAGCAGGAAGCCCATTCCAAGCTAGTGATACTGAGTTTTTGTACAGGAGTTTGCCTATATTCCTCTTTGGTTTATAGATGTGTAGTAGGTTCTGTTCAGAGCTACGAAGTGAACAAGCTGGGATATAAGGGGCTACTTTGGAAGAAAAACAGGGACAGGCTGAGGGTTTATTTAGTAAAGAGTGTGTGAGCTGCAACTGGGAGAGAAGAAGGAGCTAGGGAAATTTAACCCATTGAAGTTGTTTCAGGGCAAGGCAATGATGTGAATTATATTGCTGATTGGAGGTAAGTCTGGCTAAATTGTTATAAGTTTGCCCGAATTTGGTTAGTAGGGATAACTGAAGATGGGTAAAGATAGGAGAGGCATAGAGAAGGCATGGGAGGAGGGAGGCTTTTGCTAGAGTTGGTTTGGAGTTGGGAGCAAGAAATTCTTTATTTCCATAAAGAAGACCCAATTTTTGGTTGTTTGCTTTTTAATACAGTGCTGTATATGGATGTCAGATTTGAGCTGGTCATCGATTATAGCACCTAGTAGTTAGTGTGTGGTTCAGCTTTGATAAGGGTGTTATTGAGAGAAGAAATAGTAAAGGTGGATTTGTGGTGGGAGAGAGATTTGGAGAGGAATAGTAGCAGCTTAGTCTTTTTGAGGCCATTTTTCTATAGACAAGAAAGTATTTTGAGTAATGTAGAGAAGGCTAGAGATATTGTCTGAGAAAGAGATGAGAGTTGAGTCACTGGCATATTGTATGAGGGTGGAAGTGGTGCAGGAGGAGTGTAGTTTATTAGCAACAATGTTGAAAAGGAGAGGAGCAAGGATTGAGCCTTGAGGGACACCAGTCTGGATAGGTAAGAAAGTGGAACAGGTGGATTGCCATCTGACAGACTGGAACCTGCTTGAGAGAGAGCTCAGGAACCAGTGAATATTAGAGGGTGAGAGGTTAAGATCAGTAAGTTTAGCAAGCAGCTTGGAATGGGAAACAGTATTGAAAGCTTTAGGGAGGTCGAGGAAGTGGCAAGATACAAGAAGATTTTTATCTTTGGCTTCAGCAACAGAGTGAGTGAAGGATAGGAGGGCAGTAGAAGTGCTATGATTAGGTCTGAAGCCATGTTGAGAAGGGGTCAGTAGGTTTTCATCGATAAGGTACTTAAGAAACTGGTTATGAATAAATTTTTCAAGGATTTTGGAGAGAGGACAGAGAATAGCAATGGGTTTGTAGTTTGATGGATCTGTGGAGTTACCTCTTTTATGTAGTGGAATGATATAAAAAGATTTACAAATATCTGGGACAGTGGATTCTTGGACAGATCTGTTTACTAGGACTGAGACAGGGTATTCTATAGAGAGGGCTGCAAGTTTAAGAAATAGTGGAGTGAGGTTGTTGGTTGAGGGAGAGCATGGTTTTAGTTTAAGTAGAATGGACTTTATGTAAGTGGTGGAGACAGGGTTGTGAGAAAAAGGGGTGGTCTTGTTTGCAATATGTGTAGTATGAGAGAGGTTTTGAGTTTGGCAGGTTTGGGTTAGTTTTTGAATTGATTCAATGAAATGTGAATTTAGTAAAGTGGCAGTTTCTTGATGAGTATTGCTAAGATAGGGGTTTGAGGTGGTAGGTTGACCAGGATGTAACATTTTATTGATGGAATGCCAGAAGTTTGTGGGGTTAGAATTATGGGTGAATTGAGCATTATAACAGAATTTTTTTCTTGACTCTATTGATTTTTTTATAGGTTATGGAGTTCTTTATATCTTTGGAAAAGTGTTGCAGATATAGTTTTCAGCCATTGTTTCCAAAACCTGTCTCTTTGTTTCATGAGTGTGAGGGTGTCTTTAGAAAGCCGGGGGGAGTACATTATTTTGATTTTTATTTTTTCTTAAAGCAGCTATAGAGTCAAGGAGTTCTAGGAAAGTGTGATTAAATGTTAGAGCTGCGTAATTGAGGGGAAGCTACTTCAAGTGGTTTCGATTAATAGAAGTGAGCCTGTTATTAAATGTTTCAGGATGAAAGGATGAAAAGTTGCAACAATCTCTATAATGGTGGGATTTAGGCATTTGAAAGGAGTGTCTTTGGATTCATATGGGGAGCTGGTCACTTAAGGAGTCATGTAGGGTACTGGGTTTGTGATATAGGGTAGGTTCAGAGGTAAAACTCCAGTCTAAGTGGAACAGTTAGTATTGTTATTGAAGAGAGTAATAGTTGTGATGAGTTGATAGAAGCTATGGAGGTTAATATGGAGGGAAGAGGAGGAAGAAGATAGTAATGTCTCCGAGTAGTATGGACTCATAGTGGATATGCAATGAGATCCAAGATAAGGCAGATTCAAGGACTGGAATGTTGTTTCCAGGTAGTATATATATATATATATATATATATATATATATATATATATATATATATATGGGTCTACTTTCATAGACCGAAGCGCCACTTTACCGACACCCGGAAGACCGAGACGGAACGACCGAACAGGTAGGTTACCGAAAACGCGATATCCCGACGGCTGAGAGACCGACAACGGCAGCATGTGAGCGCGATACGGTAAGTGTGCGAAAGTGACAGGTGTAGTATTGGAGAGCGGACAGGTAAGTGTACGATACTGAGGGATTTTAGGATAGTGTGTGGAAAATGTGAGTGTGCGGTGGTGTCGGACTAAGGGTTCCGGTGAGGTAAGTGTGTGGAAGTGACGTAGAGCTGTGTAGGGTAGTGTTAAGTGTGTTAGGGTTAGAATGCGGGTGGAGTGAGTGTGCGATAGTGATGGGCTGAATGTTTTAGGGTGTGTTAAGTGAGTTAGGGTTAGGGTGCAGGTAGGGTGAGTGTGCGATAGTGACGGTGTTGGGGTTTTGGGGTGTGTTAAGTGAGTTAGGGTTAGGGTGCAGGTAGGGTGAGTGTGCGATAGTGACTGTGTTGAGATTTAGGGTGTGTTAAGTGAGTTAGGGTTAGGTGCGGGTTGGGTAAGTGCGGTAGTGTCGGACGTTAGGGTTATGGTTTAGGTTAAGGTTAGTGGATATGTTGTTGTGTGCAATGTGTATTTGGCGTTTTTTGTGTCGGTGTTTTGGTGTTCGGTATGTTGAGTTGTCGGTGTGGTGTGTTGTCGGTTGTTTGGGGTGGGGAAAATGTGTGTCGGTGATTCGTACGTTCGGTCTATGAAAGTAGACCCATATATATATGTATATTTACCTGTCATGGCAAATTGTTTTGGGGGCTTGAGGTGACAGTTAACAAGAAGTAGTTCAGCTGGGTGGAAATTATGCAGAGTTATAGGTAGGGGGGATAGACAAGGTGCTCGGAGTACATAATTGTAACACCTCCACCTTTTTTGGCAGCTCTATCAAGATGATATATATTGTACTAGGGAGGTAGTATTTGTATAATACAGATGTTTGGTTTTAACCATGTTTTTCAGATAAGGCTAAGATTTAATGAGAGTAATGGGTGATCCAAAAATGTAGCTCTGTAGCTTTTATAGGTAGACCCTGTATGTTAATAGCATACATAGAGAGATGTTTAGTTGGGTTGGAGTTTGTAGTTGGGATGGAAGGGCAGGATTGGGGGGATGTCGCCATCTAATAATAGGGTGTTTAAGAGTGGGGATGGTTTTATAGTGGAAAAATAGAAATGTATGGTTTGTATTTAGATTTAGGTGGTGCAGTTGAGAGAGTGAATATTTTGTATTTGTGGAGTTGAGTGTAGGAGGAAGTGAAAAGAGAAGGGGGAGATTAGAAAGAGCAGGGGGGTTCATTGTGGGGCAAGGAAGAAGTAAGTGTGGGAGATGTATGAAAGTGTTTGAGTTTCGTATGGTAGGAGGTAAGGCATAAGGAAATATAGTAGTAGGGTAGCTATGAGGTAAAAGAGGGGACATAAAGTGAGAGTGAGACATGAGTAGAAGAACATTAGAAATATGTAGTGATGAGAGATGAACTGTACATAGAAGAGGTTTCTTTTTAATAAGGGTGGGAGATAGAGGAATAAGTAGTGGGAAGTAATATTTTGCAGGGAGGTAGTTAGAGTAGAAGCTATTAAGATGTTGCAGGTGGGAATGAGGTTAGAGGGGGCAGATGTGAGAATGGAGTGGAAAGTTGGGGGTGGTGAAAGCTAGGATTAGATAATTAGGAGAAGAGGGAGGGTATGGAAAATGTATTGGGTATAAATGTAATGAAAGTGGGAGTGGGTGGGAATGGGGATAGGGTAGGGTAGCAGGGTGTGCCCAAGCAAAGTGAGGGTGAATGGAGTGGGCTGAGCCTGGAAAGGTAAGCATGCAGAAAAAACAATCAGTATAGGTAAGGCAAGAATGAGATCAGAACTGGAGGAAAAAGCTAAGTGTAAAAACAGAAAAAAAGGATGAGAATATGGCAGTTAAAAATTAAGATAATGCAGAATGTAATGGGCTTTCCAGTTACAGATGTTCAACAGAAAACACAGGAGAATGAAAAGTTTACAAGGGTGAGAGATTAAAGGTTATTACTAGAATGGGGGAATTTCAGCTGTTGCTATTGGCAATTTGTAAGTGGAATATTTACAGGAATATATAAGAGAGTTAGACAACAGGTGGTGATAGACAAATTAGTTAAAGTTTAACTTCTATTGCATCTAGGTAGTGATGCACTGGGAAGGACACCTATGTGTACAGTTGTAGGGTGTTTGCTAGACCCTAGATGCCTGTGGAAGCAGTTTCTTAGGTCTGTGGAGTAAACCTTTAATAATCATGCTGAATTTGTGTATGCTATATTATCTTTATTACTATTGGTGATAACACAAATTATAATACATATGCTTGGTGATATCACTGTTTTATGGCTTGTATTATTCTTGTTATATTGATTTTGATTCTTTGCTTTAAAATAATATCATCTAACTTCTCCTCCAGTCATTGTATGCGCTTGTCTATTGTTTTATTTTAGTAGAATTTTTACTCTTTGTTTCTCTTTTAATAAGTTAACATCTATCCATGAATGTTATCCTTTATTTGAATGACCTGCATCTTTTCTATTACCTTTAATATATTATCTTTCTTTCTTTTAGTTTTCTATTCGGCAACCAGTATTTGCCTCTCTTATTGCTGTTTATATAGTTTTTGAAAAATTTATTTCAACTTCTCCAAGGTCAAGCACATACTTTTTAATTGTTTTGTTAATTAACTTTTTTACAGTTTTCTTTTCAGCCCACCATTTATAATATGTCAATTTCCACTGACTTAGGTTTTTTTCTTTGTCTATTACTAATTTTGTACTACATGGTTTCTTGGGCAGAAAACTTTGTCTGTGGTTTTTATGTGTAGAACTGTTATATGTGTTTTCTGATCTGGTTTGCATTGCTATATGATTTCTTAGGTACCTTGATATAAAACATATTAGCTAATAAATACATTAGCTAGTGCATACATAAACAGTCAGTACGTCAACAAAAAATAATAATAAAACAAATTGACAGCACAATGTGCATACTCCAAGACTGAACTTCAGAGCATGAAAATCAAAATGTGTTCAGAATTTTGCAGACTATCCAGATTTTTGCATCATATTCTTGATTTAGTCCTCATAAAATGCATGGATTATTACAGTTGCTAAATAATGACAGATATTTGAATTTCAAACTTCCTGTTATTTAGAAAATGTGTACTAATGCAAAAATGTTTATTCTAGAAATAAGTATATAAAAGCACTATTTAAAATTTGTCCCTGATTTTGAACCCTCATTATGTTTAGGTTTTATCCATTATTCTTGTGCTAAGAAGTTGAAAGATGTTATGTTTTATCACAATCTCATATGAGCTGTTCACATCAAAGTGAATTTAAGTGTTGGGTGAAGGTGAGGGCTATCTCTGGATGAATATAACTTATTTTCTTGTAATTTTCTCAGTTTAAATAATCTGGCTCTAAAGGACTACTGTGTGGTTGTGTGAAATACCCTAAATTGGAATACTTTCCTGTGGCTAGTATATATTTGTTTGAAGCATATTTGAAATACATTATTGGTCTATGATTCTAGTTTTTTGCCACAAACAGACATCTAAGGTATACATAGACAGCAGTGGGGCTATGGGGACTATGGGGATTGCCTGTGGATACAAATAACTGACTTTGCTGTCATGATCAAGTTAAAAGGTCCTTCTGGCTTTGCAGGGTTAGTGCATATTTGTGCAAAGCAAGTTGGAATACTTTACTGTGGCCATTTTATCATATTCAGACACTTGAGGTGTACACAGTCAACTGACAGCAATTGATGAGTATGGATATTGATTGGTTATGACAACAGCTGTTTAAGTGGACTTTTATGGTTGAAATGCTCTGAAAGGGGTCATTTTTATTATAAGTTAGCATATTTTGTTTCACTTCTTGCTGAAACAGATTTTCAAGTCTACTTAAATTTAAGACAAACACTCACAAATGTTGCTTTGTTAAACAATAAATGTATGTTAAAACAATAGTGTTGATAAGTATACAATTAAAATAAACAAGAAAATGTGCAATTATATGTGGTCCATAAGATGTGTGAAGACCTAACCCATGGTTTGAAAACTTCTCAGGGCGAAAGGTACACTTAATCCACCACTGAACACAATAAAAACAAATGGACCATCCTTCAGGTAAATTACCTTCTGATATATTACATAGTGCTTTTGCAGGATTAATAATTTATTGCATGACATTTTGCACAGGTGTTTCAAGTGTTGCTTTTTAGTAGTATAATGTCAATTGTCCTTCTGCAAAATTCTATGTTCCGTGCAGAAGAGTAAAAACTACATTCCAGGAATTTACATAAAATTGTTTAAGTATATCAGAGCACCATTTAAAATTGTTAATGATTCCTGTGCTTTAACCTGAACAAGCACAAAAAGGATTCAACTTCTTGCAAAAGTAACAGCTGATATTTTACCTTTGAAATTCATATTTATTAATTTATCTTACACCTTCTGTGCACTTTGTGAAGTTTCACAAATAAGTAAGAAACTGAGGAAGATATGCACATAGTATAAGAATTGTACTAGGTGTAGTTCTTTCCTTCTACTGAAACATATAAATTGACATTTGTATGCATTAAACAGCACCCCATAAATCATTTCTGTAATATATAAATGCCTTCTATGAATTTATACCATATCTTAAGGCCACCACTCTGCTGATAGCATTCTAAAAATATCTGTAATCCTGTCATCTCCATGTCCCACAGCTCTATGCCATTAAAATATAATTTGTTGAGTAGGATTGCAGTATGTATTTTGTGACATCGGAGGAACTGGCAAGTGAATATGCAGTGCAAGCAAGATACAAAAACTGTTCAACACATGAAAAATGCAAAACCTGTAATTAGTTTAGACTAGTGTAGACCCTGTGACAGACAGCTATTGGACATGAAAATATAAACTTTAGTGACAGATGAAGGATGCTTGGCCTACACAGAGCTCCAAGCATTCCTGAACTTTATTTGCATTTTTCAACCTAATAAGGCCTGAGTAGCCTTTGTCACACATCCATTAGTCTGTGGGAGAAAAAAGAATCAATGCATTCCCATTTGTCAGGTGCCTTAAGTTTTATAGTTCTGTTCTTTTGCTTCATGTACTTTTCTTCTGAAGGATGTTTCTTAACTGCTCTTGATAGAGTCTCTTGAATTCAAAATAACAGAGATACTGGAACATGAACAGATAGTGCAGACTTATTAAGATACTGTATACTGTACACCAAAGCTTTCTAACAATAATGGAAGAAACACTGCATTTAATAAGTGGATATGTTAATCCTAAGCATTTCTTCCCCATATATATATATATATATATATATATATATATATATATATATATATATATACGTGTGTGTGTGTGTGTGTGTGTGTGTGGTGTGTGTGTGTGTGTGTGTGTGTGTGTGTGTGTGTGTGTGTGTGTGTGTGTGTGTGGTGTGTATTATCATAGAAAAAAAAACATCTTCAGTTCTTCAGTGTTAAGATGAAGCTATTTCTAATGTTGCTAAAATAATCCAGTCAGTGGGAATACTGCTGTACAGTATGATGTCAGCTGTACTTACATGCTGCAGGACACAAAAGTAGGGAGCATTACATTGAGTTGTTTTTTGTTTATTCTCATATATTTATGAATGGTAGCTACAGAACACTTTCATGTGAAACACTTATGCACTGCAACTTATGTACTGCTTAGCATATTTTAATAGTACTTAATTGGACTATTTTTAAGTTGTTTGTTAACAGCAAGACTGAATTTTTGTTTCACACTCACAACAGTGCACCTTAGTCTATATTACTGTGGTTTAATTCTAAGTCACCACTAGTTGTAATATAGATGTTCTTCAGAGGACTAGGTGCTGAGACATTTGGGTTGGAGGGATTGGCTAACAGACTAGCTAGTCAGCATCAGGCTTCTCATTCTGCAGGCCTCATATTCCCAAGTTACACTAAATCCTGTTATTTGGTGCCTATCAAAGCATGTGTTTCAAGTGCCTAGTTAAGACTCCCTTGAGCCTTATGTACAAGGCTTTTCAATAAAAGCTTTAAAAGGAGTTCTTATTAAAAGGATAATTAATCACAAAATGCTGTATGGGGAGGATTTGGTTTATCAGAAATATATCATTGAGAGGACATTTAATAAAATAGAACTGTTACAGCAATAAACATTTTGAATAGCAGACTATCAATTCACCATACTGGCACCATTAAAAGAGCAGTGAACACCTGCCACTGCAGCAAGTCTGTTTTTGGCACTTTGTCTTTTTCTATAAATGGTAAGTTATGAAAGCGTTCTTACCATAGAATGTACAATTAATTAGTGACCATGGACATGAATACACAGGAAAATGAAATAGATATTATTGTGACTTCTTAAGCCTGCTAGTGCAACTATATCTATCAGGGCCTGCAGGGTCTATGCTATTTGAGTATCTGTGGATAGATTCAACAGTAACAAATAATTACTTCAAAAGGCTTGTGATATAATACTCCATAATCATAAAGCTAGGTCATTCTTTTTTTCAGCTTGAAACTCTTGAACTGTATGTAGTTTTTGTTATCAGAATTCCTCTTCTCCTACTGGCAAAGTACACATCACATATTTCACATGTTTGGAGGAGCTACAGTGTATCTCACACAATTTCTTTATTTTTTTCTTACTGCATGAAGATGGAGGGCTGAACTATGTCAACTCAGGCATCCAAACTTTAGCAAGTAGCTGACTGTGAACCCATTTCCAGGACTGCAAGTCACAAGTAAGTGATGTACAGAACGGATATTCAGAACTGGGGATTATCAAGCAGTTAAGCTGTTTACCTCACAGACAGAAGGTATCGGGTTTGATTCTTACCTTTAGTTTTGGAAACACAACTAGGCTTAAAATAGCCAACAAAGATAGATATCCTAGTACTGACTTAAGAACTTATGAAAAGGGTGACATAAGCACAGTGGAATCCTTATGTGGAAACTGTTTGTGAATCAAATTATTATTTCTGATGGGATGATGGATGGTATGGAACTGGACGATTCCAAGAAAGAAAGTCCTGAGTACTGCAAAATATTTGTTCTTTCTATGTTAATGTTTGAGTGTATGTATGTTTTTTTTTGCATATTTATTAAATCCCATTTTAGTCAATGATATATGCACGAGTAGATTAATAGAATGGAAAACAAACATGCAGTGCACATACATGTTTTGTTTATAATAATTATCATTCACTCCTACATTACATAAATTGATAAGTTCCTATCTTCTATTTAACCTCACTCCTCCTCATGAACATTATTCGGTATGTATTATGCTTATAAATTCCATTTATTTCTATGTGATTTGCTCCTTTCCTTTTTCAGAAATGATCAGTTACTTTATCTCATCTACAGTATTTACTACTTCAACTACAGCTGGTTTTGATTTTGATTTCCATTTTCTAGTAATTGCTTTTATTTTCAATAACCAAACAAACTGTACCGGAATGGATTGACCAGATGGGCTCACCACATGATCCCCTTCTCTATTAAAAAATATACCATGGAATGTTCAGAAATAGTACACAATTTTATTTGATAAAAAACAATCAAGTATCACAAAATCAGTTAAGTAATTTTGTCCAAAAATCCATATAGGACTTCTTCAGAACTGATCTTGCATATTAATTAGTTAACTTTCTACAACCCCCAAAGTAGAAACATTAAAAAAAAACTCAAAACAAGAACATACATGTGAATCAGTCGATTAAATAAATGTTATGATTTCATTAATTTAACTTGTATTATATTGCATAATCATGCCATTCTACCCAATCTTGTATTCCCTATCACTTAGTCACTCATTAATGAATAAGTAAATAAATAAATAAGTGAGTAGGTCGATAAATATAACTGTTATCACAGTTAAATATATTATTAAGAAAAAATGGGTGAGTTTTTAAGGCTAATGAGGTAGGAGATGGAGTGGTGGGTAATACACTGGGCCGGATTGATGAAGGCTTGCACGGAGTCTAAGAGTAGTGTAAGACTCCATGCAGCCTTCGCGATCCAGGAACAGCCCAAAGTCTGTGTAAGAGACAAGCTAAAACGGCTCTTACACGGAGTGGGTGTGGATAAGCTAATCACCTCACTTGCAGCCGAATAGCATGCAAATGAGGATGATTAGCGATCCAGGAAGCCCAGAACAGCCCGTGTAAGAGCCGTTTTAGCTGCAGAAATGTACTCAGTTGACAACTGAGTACGTTTCTGCAAAAACTGCAATGGAGCCATGTCAGCTCCAAATAAAGGGTGCATATGTGTCAGGCAGCATGCCAATGGCCAAATATGTGGCCATTGGCAAAGTAACCTGATGCAAATATATTAAAAATATAATTTTTTTTTCGGCGATTGCCGATGTTTAAACCCAGCGCAGCCCCGCGCAAACAGGCTGCGCTATATAAAACATAAAAACGAAGGTTTTAAACCTACAAATGTAGGTTTTATGCAATACATGGAATGTCAATGCAGGGACCAGCAGACCAAAACCAAAATGGCCACCGTGTAGTGGTTGCTAAGGGGGGAAGCTGAGTCTAAGAGATGTAACTAAGCATTAGTAGGCAATCTGATGCAAATGAGTGTAAGGATACTGAATTCCACTGTCACATAGCAAATGAGCACAGTCTGAGTAGTGTAAGAGTTACAGAAGGGGGAGGAACAGAGTAGGAGATAGGTGACATCACAGGGGGGAATGGTAGAAAGAAATGCAGTTCATTGGAGGTCAGAGTGACATGACAGATGTCAGACACATATCATGGAAAGAGGTGTGCCACTAACTAAGCATGAGAAAGTCAAGAAATGGAAGGTGTACACTGTTGCCTACACCAAAGTTTCTTGCTGGGCGTGCATGCGTACGTGTGCGCGCCATGAAGCTCGAGTAAGGCAGTGTGCGCGCGTGTAAGACAGACTGAGCATGTGGGAGTGTGTTGGGAGATGTTTAACACTGTTTGCGTGGGTGTGCATGCGTTTTAATCAGAATAAGCAGATTCTGAACCGTGTAAGTATGTGTGCGCGTGTGTAAGCCACTGTGAGTGTGTTTCTGCTGGTTTACACACGGCTCCACCCTGAGGAAACAGAAAGGAAAAGGAAGCAACAGATTTAGTAGGAATCTAGCAGGGAATACTGCTGGAGCTAGCAGGTGAAAACAATTAGATGCAGGCAATTACACAGGCAGAATAGTAGCCCAGCCCAGCACTTAAAACTCTGCAAACAGCAGTGCAGGATGTTTCTCTCAAGAGACACTGCAAGACAAGAGTTAAGTTATCAGAAGTGAAAACTGAAAAAGCTGAACTCAGAGCAGAAATGTTAGGGGCTGCCATAGCTGTCATAATGAGACATAGGCGACTTGCTGAGGGTGGTGACAATGCAGATGGTGCCAGACAACCCACAGTGAGGAGACGGAGAAGAGTGTACAGGCCCAGGGTCACCTACCACGGGTTACATGAGCTGGAGATAGTAGAGCGCTATAGAGTGGACAGAGAGCTCCTGCAGCAAATAGTGGAGCTGTGCAGGCCACGCCTCACACACAGAACCAACAGAGGGGAACCTATCCCAGTGGAAACCAAGGTATGTATTGGCCTAAGAATACTAGCAACAGGTACCTTCCAGAGACCAACTGGTGATATGATGGGGATATCACAGGCATCAGCCTCCAGGGTACTACACCAGTTCCTGGATGCCGTGTCAGCACATGTCGGTGATCATGTATATTTCCCCTGTGCCCATGAGGTATTGGCCAGCAATATGTGTCTCTTCCAGCAAATAGCGGAATACCCTGAGGTAGTGGGTGCAATAGACTGCACGCACATACGCATCAAAGCACCAGCCGGTGAGCGGGGTAGGGCATACATCAACCACAAGGGCTTCCCCTCCATCAACTGCCAGGTCATGTGTGATGCCCAGGGCATAATAATGAATGTGTGTGCTGGCTGTCCTGGGAGCTACCATGATTCCCACATCTGGCATTTGACGCAGTTGTACCAGACATTTGCCAATGGGGACATCCCGCATGGACACCTAGTGGGGGATGCAGGTTATGCACTGGAGCCGTGGCTGATGACACCCATCAGAAACGCACACACACCTGAACAGGAACGCCATAATGAGTCACATGCACAAACACGTAATGTAAAAGAGCGTGTGTTTGGGCTGCTCAAGTCATGGTTCCTGTGTCTGGACACATCTGGTGGAGCCTTGCAGTACACACCAACTACATGTACCCAAATTGTCATGGTATGTGCTATGCTACATAATATGATCTTGTGAAAACAGCTGCAGCAGGACCAGCATAGGGCCGGGCCAAACAGCCCCCCACCATTGCCAAGGCCATCACAGGCAGAGCGTGACTCAGAGGAGGAACAAACTGAGCCTGCCCAAGTAGGCAGAAGGAGGCGTGCCCAGTATGCCCTGGCCTTGGCAAAGAGGCAACACATAGCACATACACTGGCTCAGTAGGAACTCTGGGAATGATACCCCTCTCTGACTCACCCATATAGTAACAGGGATGCCTAACATGACACAACCTGCTCTCAAACATGTACAGGGAAGTGTAATATGCGCATCCGACAGAGGCAGCCCTGCAGCACCACCTGAGGCATGAATGCTATGTGTTAAGTAATGTAACACCATGTACTATATGCACACCTGAGGACCCTGACTAACATCCTACCCTCACCAAGCATCATGCCACAACATGACAATGAGATGATCAAGTGCAATAATTGACGGAAGTATCGCAGTTAGTCAAAGGGGATCCAATATGTGCCAGTCTGGGATGACATGCTGAGCATGACATGATGCACCACCTGCTAGGACTGGCGTGCACCTATCAGTGCAGGCTGTATGGATACTGGCAAAGGCTGTTGTTACCCACAGTGTGTGCTGAATAAGTAAGGCTCAAAACACAAACCTATCTCCATAGGTATCAGAAGGGATAAGAATAAGATAAGGGATAAGTCGAAACAGCAAGATGCATGCAGTCTAAATTCACCCAGTATGGAGAATGGTGATATCTGCGCTGTAACAGAAAACTGAGCCAAGGCTCACAACAGCACCCTAACACTACCAGGTTACACCTCATACTGTGCTGTACAGCCTCAAAACATGGAACAAGCTACAAAAGGAGGGTGACTAGCAAGAATTGTCAAGGATAACCACACCCCCATGTTGGTACCACAAGAAAAAGCAGCATGGACTAGCCATGGTCAAGTAACAGTGGCTAAAACTGCCCCCCAGTTTATAGCCTGCTACAGACTACTGTCCCAACACCAGGAACTGCACCTGGCCTATGCTGGAATACATGAATATATCAAGTCCTCCAAACCACATTATATTGGGTGACTGAAAATACCCAGATATAGACTGGGAGCATTATACTAGCTCCAACAGTGTAGGACAAAAGTTCATAGAATCCATAAACCAAAAGGCCCAGGAACAACGTACCACTCCCACAAGAGGGGTAAGCATACTGGATGTGATAATCAGCAACATGGGTACTGGATGGCAAGATGAGAAGTGTATTGCTCACTGGTAAAACCAGACCATAGAGTAATCACACTGGATATACAAATACTGACCACAGTCCCTGGCCAGAAAACCACAGTGGAAAACATGTGTTAAGCAATATTTGCACTCCTCCAAACTGATGTGGAATCCATTAAAGGTCCTGTGCAGGTGCAAAATATGGGCCACACCTCAGAACCTGTAATACAGCCATTCCATGAACACTGCCAGGAATGCTTGGATTATGCAGTCCTAAATTAAAACAAGACACAATGCCATACACGCAGGAATCTGGCATGGTGGACACCAGCCATAACCAAACCATGCAAGAGAATGAGGAAGCTACTACATGATAGAGCAAACATAAACAATGAAGTAATCACTGATCAGTAGTATGGCAATAAAATCTGTCCACACATACAATCCACTAAGGCCAGCCACAACAAGTTGAATCTGTGAATCCTGAGGCAATGTTACACCTGCCCCAAGTACACAGACAACCCCCAACTCCACCCAAGAAATACAAATATATATGAGAGATGCAACCATCTATCCAAACTGGAGGCTGAGCTCCCTCAACTCAGTACTCCCAAAACTAGTCAGGAGGAGAAGGTAACCACACACACCACAAACACAGTCCCACATAGACCTATCACAACTGCAAACCAAACACATAAACACAGAAAAACATTCCCAGAGGTACAAATTACAAACACAGCACACCAACAGAGGCCTCTAAAGCAGACACCCAATCAAACAACCTCCAAACATAGCACATGCAACACATAGTACACAAAGCTGGTGTGCCAAACAGTCACAGGCCAGAAGGAGAAACAACATGCCTGATACAGTTGTAATAGGTGACTCCATAGTCAGACACACTGCTGTCCCAAGACACCAGACTGAACAAGGGAAAGGGTACAGTAAGCTGCCTGTAGGCTGCCACAATACGCCACATAACAGAAGTATGCAGGTCACTCCAAAGCAAGTAGAAATATGATGCAGTCATAGTCCATGCTGGTGTGAATGACCTGAGATGTACCTCCCTAGGCTACATGAAAAGAGACATAGATGAGCTCTCTGATTATGTAGTCCAAGCCGGTATGACACTCACCATTTGCAGCATCCTACCCTTACCAAGAATAATGCCACAGTACAAACATGGAATGATCAGTCATAGCAAGTGGCACACTTACTGGTGTCATTCCAAGGGAATCCAATGTCTGTCTGCTTGGGATGTCATGCTTGACAAGCCACGCAGCTGTTCTTGGGATGGCTTGCACCTGTTACCCCTGGGCGTCTGAATATTGGATAAGGCCTTTGCCACCTCCATAGAGCCTTTTGTAGGCAAGGCTGAAAAGACTGACCCACCACCATAGAAAACATAAGTGGAAAAAAACATAAGGGTAATGCTGACCAATGCCAGATGTGTAAACCCCAATATGCATGCTCCCAAGGCCATCCCCAGTATGAAGAACATCGATGTCTGTGCAGTGACAGAAACCTGCTGCAAGCCTCCTGACAGCACACCAGCACTACCAGGTTATACCACGTATCATGTGTCGTGGCCCCAAAACCTGGAACAAAACATAAAAGGAGGGTGAGTATCCATATTCAGCACAGACACCCATACATCCAGGTAACTGACAATGCACAAGGCATTGAAGTCCACCCATGTGCAACTAACTGTAGGCAAGACTGCTGTACAGTCTGTAGCATGCTACAGACCACACTCTCACACACAGGAACCCCACCCAGCCATCCTGAAGACACTGGACAGTATGAATGTCCCACCAAATACCAAACAAGGTACCACAAATTACCATATAGGTGGTAAACCATTATGTATGGAAGGAGTAACCAGGGACCTAGGGACACAAGTGGACAGTAACCTGTTATGTGACACCCACATTGCCAATGTGGCTAGGAAGACTGTCTACATTTGACACCGTATCAGGAAAGGATTCACATCTACGTCAACAGAGGTCATTGTGTCCCTATACTGTTCTCTAATCACACCCATAATCTAGTACAATGCCTCATATGGGATGTACCTTACCTGACACCTGCAACAGTTAGAAAGATCTCAAAGGTACCTCACCAAGAGGATAAAGGGTCTCAAATATATGTCATATGCTGCCTGGCTGTAGACACCCCAGCTGAATGCAGTCACATACTGCCTACACAGAGGCATTACATGCCTGTTGTAGAAGGCCATGCCCAACACAGGAGTAATGGACATGCTCCACCCCAGAAAACTCAAATCCATCGGAGCAGTGAGAGTGAGAGATGTCAACCTCAACAAATAATGAAATAGGATGTGCTGGTGGGACAGATACATAATCCAGAGGCTCCCCACACCCTGGACCAGAATCCCACTCCATGTTAGGCAGAGCCCCTCACTGACACTCTTCAACAGGAATCTTGCCAAGTGGATGGATGATTGTAGAGTTACACTGGGGGTCTTCACTGTGTCATGTCCAGACAGAGGCACATCAAAGCAAATCATAAATGGCCATAATATTCACATAGCAATTGGTGGCAAAAGCCACACACACTCTGGCTAGGCTAACAAATGCCCTAGGATGGATAGCCTAGTATGAACCTATGAACCTATGAAGATACAAATTGTACAGGACACTAAGGATAATCCCAAGGCTTTCACAACTGATGGTAGGAACCATGTTGGGAATTCACAGATATGCTCTGAATCACACAAATATCACAAACACACACACATATTGCCAACATACATCCTGACAGGTGCAGTGCAAACCCCCCCCCGAATGCAGAATATCTATCCCAGCAGACTGCTGGCCCCCTGACATTGCAGATGCTGAGGTAACAGCCAACATCTACAAAGCAAAACACATAGCAGCAATGGTATGAGATGGTGTCCTGGGCTTAGTGCAACATGGACTCCAAGATGAATGGAATGCCAAACCACACTACTGCTCAATGTCAGCCTTACCACAGAATATGTACCCAAAGAGCAGTGTACAACAACAGTGGTCTTTTTCAACAAAGGTGTTGCCTGAATGGATACTGAAAACTACTACCCCAGAATCCTGAGAAGCTCGGTCTGCACAGCTATGGAAAGTATCAGCATGTACCACAGACACAAAGATATTGGGGACCTACTGACACCGGACCCTACCCAGTGTGGCTTTCTTAAGTGCAGATCCTGCCCCTAAACATGTTTGACTCAATTTAAACAGTGATTAAGGTCATTGATGAGGGCAATGTGGTCCACACAGCGTAGCTGGACCTTGCAAAGGCTTCTATACAATACCCTATGTGTTCATTATAGATAAGCTCACCAGCTTAAATATAAACCCCTATGTCAGTAGAGGGGTTGCAAACCAGACCAAGGACAGAACAGACATGGTCAGACATGCTGCAGCCATGTCAGACTACAAACCAGATATAACTGTCATCCCACAAGGCTTGGTCCTGGGATCTCCCTCGTCTGGTATATATGTCCCATAGGTACAGGCAAACATGGAAGGACTGTGTCCGAACATGTTTGCAGAGGACTACAAACTGCTCACCACATATGATCCACCAGCTGACACAAGCATCCCACAAAAGGGCCACATAGAAACAGACAACTGGTTCATAGGTTGATAGGTTCATAGGTTCATACTAGGCTATCTGCCCTAGGGCATTTATAAGCCTAGCCAGAGTTGTGTGGCTTTCACAACCCCTTAGGTTGAAGAATACTATACCCATTAGTTTGCCGTGCCTCTGTCCAGCAGTGATACAGAGATGATCCCCGGGGTAAACCTATGATCTCCCATCCACTGGTCAAGATTCCTCTTGAACAGATCCAGTGAGGTGCTCTGTCTCACATGGACCGGGATTCTGTTCAACAGCATAGGGAGTCTCTGGGTGATGAATCTGTCCCTCCAGCACGTCCTATTTATATCCATGTTGAGGCTTAAGTCTCTTGCTCTTGTGGCTCTGGTGGATTTGGATTTTATGAGGTGGAGCATGTCCATTAATTCCGGGTTGGACATGGCCTTGTATGTCAGGCACAGGTCACCTCTGAGCAGATGGTATGCGACTGAATAGAGCTGGAGTTTCTTCAGTCGGGCAGCATATGGCATATTTTTGAGCCCCTTTATCCTTTTGGTGAGGAACTTTTGGGGTCTTTCCAATTGCTGCAGGTGTCGGGTAAGATACATTCCGAATGGGGCATTGTACTCAATCATTGGTCTGATAAGTGAAGAGTACAGGGGAACAATGCCCTCCCTTGATCTGGATGTGAATCCCTTCATAATCAGGTGGGCAATGTAGAAGGTCCTCCTAACCACTTTGGCAATGTGAGTGTCAAAAGAAAGGTTACTGTCAACTTGGGTCCCCAGGTCCCTGATAACCTCTTCTGTGCTTAATGGATTGCCACCTATGTTTTAACTTGGGGTTACCTTGTTTTTACCAAAGGGTATGACTATACATTTTTTGGTGTTTAGCTTAAGGCCATGGCTCTGGCACCAGTTATCCATTTCTATGAGACCTCTCTGAAGGATATCTGTGTCTGATGGATTTTCAACTATGGCGCCCAGTTTGCAGTCATCTGCAAACTTTGTCAGCCACAATCCTCCTATGTTTGCCTGCACTTCTGAAAAGTAGATGCCGAACAAGAGGGGGCCCAGGACTGAGCCCTGTGGGACACCGCTTGTGACCGGCTTAGAGTCTGACATGGCACCAGCAACTCTAACCCTGTGGGTTCTGTCCTTGAGCCAGTTTGCAACCCATCTTGTGACATATGGGTTTACATTTAAGCTGGTGAGCTTTTCTATGATACCCGAGTGGGGTATTGTGTCAAAAGCTTTTGCAAGGTCAAGGTAGGCTGTGTGAACTGCCTTACTCTCATCAATGGCCTTGGTGACTGTTTCAAAAAAGTCGACCAAGTTCAAGAGGCATGATCTGCCCTTGACAAAGCCGAATTGGGTAGGATCCAATGTCTGTAGGTCCCCTATGTCTTTATTTATGAGTTCCATTATGATCCTCTCCATAGCTTTGCAGACCAGGCTTGTTAAGCTTATGGGGTGGTAATTACCAGGGTCCATAGAAGCACCACCTTTGTGGAGTGGGACCACAGTTGCCGTACGCCACTCTTTGGGTATGTATCCTGTGGTAAGGCTAAGATTAAACAGCAGCCTTATGTGTGGGTTTAGTTCCTCATTGAGTTCATGTAGCACACAGCCGGGGACACCATCCGGTCCCATTGATGCTGTGTTTTTAGCTTTAGAGAGAGCAGATCTCACCTGGGCATTTGAGATGATTGGGAGGCTACACTCTGCTGGGATAGATATTTCTCCTTTTGAGGGGGGGAGGGAGGGGAGAAATTTTCACTGAACCTGTCTGCCAGTATGTTTGCAATGTCTTTGGGTTCAGTGATTTTTGTATCATTTTGGACTAATTCTGAGCATATCTGGGAGTTTCCACCCAGATTTCTAACATAGCTAAAGAAGGCCTTATGATTATCTTTTGAGTCCTTGGCGATTTTTCTCTCAAAGTTGGCCTTGGATGATTTTATGAGTGATCGTAGTTGTTTACTAGTATTGATCAGAGATGTCTTCCCTTTTAGGGATTTTGCTCTATCTTGTAGTAGCTTTCTCCTCTTGTTGTAAAGTTTGTTTATGGCTGGGGTCCACCAGATCGGGTGCTTGCCTTTGGTGGAAAGGGTCTTGATTTTATTTGGGATTGCTTGATCCATGCAATCCTGGAGGTGCTCATAGAAAGCATTTGTAAGGGATTCAGCAGCGTGGGTTGTGGTTTCCAATGGCTCAGGGGCCTTGAAGGATACCACACCAGTCTTAAGAAGTGTGAAGTTGGCTTTTGAGAAGTTCTTCACTGTGGTCTTTTTGTTGGGGTGGGGGCGGGATCTGGATCTCCAGTGAGATTAGTTTATGGTCTGATCTCACCAATGAGGGATATACTTCGGTGTGGAGCATTTTGTCCCCATGTTTGTGATGATCAGGTCTAGTATATTTTCACCTCTTGTGGGAATGGTGACAAGTTGTTCCATAGCATTTGAGTTTATGAACTCCAGGAACCTTTGGGCTAGGGTATTTGGGCTTGAGTAATGTTCCCAGTCTATGTTTGGGTAGTTGAAGTCACCCAATATGATGGTGTTTGGAGAGACATTTATACTCTCCAGTGTCTTCAGGAAGGCTGTGTGGGGTTCCTGAGTTTGAGAGGGTGGCCTGTAACATGCTACAGACATAGAGCAGTTTCACCTATGGTTAATTGCACCTGAATGGTCTCTGATGCTTTGTGAGTTGCCACCAGCCTGGAGGTGTGGGTATCCTTGATGAATATGGATACACCCCCTCCTTTTGTGGTACGGACCAGGTTTTGGGGCTGGAACGCATGATATGAGGTAAAACCTGATCGTGCCGGGGTGCTCTCAGGAGCCTTGAACCAGGTTTCAGTCACAGCACAGACATCGATGTTCTCCATACTGAGGAGGGCTTCAAGGGCGTGCATCTTGAGATTTAGACTTCTGGCATTGAGCAGCTTTACCCTTAGTTTTTTTTCCATTATTGTTTTCTAGGGCGGTGGGTTTAGAATTTGAGCCTTGTCTAAAAAAGGCACTATGGGGGTGGCAAGAGCCTTTGCCAATATCCGAAACCCAGGGGTGACAGGTGCAAGCCGTCCCTTGCGAAGCAGAGTGGCTTGTCAAGCATGTCATTCCAGGCAGACAGACATTGGATCCCCTTAGAATGACACCAGAAATTAAGTCAATTATTAAAACTGATCATTTTGTCTCTGTATTGTGGCATCATTCTTGGTGAAGGTAGGATACTGCTCAGGGTCAGGGTCATACCAGCCTGGGCTACATAATCTGAGAGCTCCTTTATGTCTCTTTTCATGTAGTCCAGGAGGTGCGTCTCAGGTCATTCACACCGGCATGGACAATGACTGAGTCATACTTGTACTTGCTGTGGAGTGACCTGAGTGCTTGTGTTATGTGGCGGATTCTAGCGCCCGACAGGCAGCTTACTGTGACCCTCTCCTTGTTCAGTCTGGTGAGTGGGACGTCAGTGTGTCTGACTATGGAGTCACCTATGACAAGTGTGTTTGGCATTGTGTTTGGCCTTAAGGGCTGTGACTGATTTGCACACTGACTTTGTGATCTATGTGTTGCTTGTGTTATGTCATGAGGTGGCAGTTGTTTGGGTGTCTGCTTTGGAGGCCTCTGCTGTTTTGGTAGATTTTTGATCAGTGCCTCTGAGTATGTCTTTGTGTGTTTATGTGTTTGATTTGTAGTTGTGACAGTTCTATGTGAGACTGGGTTTATGGTGTGTGTGGTTACCTTCTCCTCCTGTCTGGTTTTGCCAGTCCTGAGTTGAGAGAGCTCAGCCTCCAGTTTGGCTATATAGTTGCATCTCTCGCATGTATTTGTGTTTTGTGGGAGGAGGAGAGGGTTGTCTGTGTACATGAGGCAATTGTAACATTGCCTCAATATTCCCAGATTCATCAGCTGAGCAGGAGAGGACGCTAGCAACTGACCCGTTGACATGCTAGAAGAAATGAAAAAGTTTGCTGTGTAACTGAGTCAGAAAGGACCTATAGGGAGGTGGGTACTCAAGGGGGGGGGGGCATAGCCATGTCAGCAAGCTAATTGCAGAAACATGTATAGTCAACCCCCGTGGATATACAGTAAGTGCCCAAAAATTACCACATAGGTGTTAACCCATTATGTAGTTAACATGTAATGAGAGACCTGGGGACACAAGGTGATAGATATCCTGCATTGGTCAAACATGTGCTGTAGTGTTTACAGAAACATACCATATACCCACCTAATCATGAAGGTTGTCAGATCTAGATAAGGGGAGGTCATTGTGGCTCTGCAGTCATCCTGCATCAGCGGTACAATTGACTACAATAGCCCCTGTGGGATGTACCTCAGCAGACACCTCCACAACAGTACCTCACCAGGAGTATCAAAGAGCTTGCACAGATGCCATGTGTTGCCTGTGTTGCTGGTATCAATAAACATGCTGCACCTTGTACAATCTGAATGGCAGTGAGCTATGCACATGAGAGACCTGAACCCCAACACTGACTTACATAGGACAAGCTGTACTGCATGATCCATAACACAGAAGCCACCCCCACCCATGAGTGAACCCCCAGTACAGGCTACCCATAGAGTCACTTATCAATCTTCCTCAATAGGAATCTTGATGAGTGGATGGGAGATGGTAGCTTTATCCTGGGTATCACTGTCATGTCACAGGTAGACAGAGGCACAGTATACTAACCATGACATATGTCATGGCAAACTCCACTTACAATGTGTGTTGAAGGACAAACACACTCTCCAACTAGCATTAGACATGGACTAGGGCACATCGCTAGTGTCTGCAAATGTACACCTATGTTGTGGAATACACTACCAATGTTGGACAAGCCTGGTTTAAGTAGTTCATATCTGAACAGAATGCAACATGGTCAGATGTACACAACTGGCCCCTAACCAGGCTGTTGTGCCCACTATCGAAATGTAAAGCAGTGATAGCACTAAAGCCCAGGATACTGTCCACCACAGTCAAAGTACTACCAGTACACTATACAGTACTACAGTGTTAGGTCAGTGTGAAAGGATGTTGACAACTGTATGCAAAGTATCCCATGCAAACACTGCAGGCACAGTATAATCCTGTTGTGTTCACACACAAAGCAGTTGTACAGTAACTACACAACATGACACACAACACACAACCATAAACGGGTGATATTTGTTGAAGTTCACACTCATCCACAAATGTGGTGGGCTGCAGAGTCCAACATATGGAATGCTCACACTGGGCATGCTCACACACTTTGATAAATGAGACATATGTCAGACAACATGCCATGGGAAGGCTGAACTGGGCATGCTAACCCACACTTGGCCAAATCTCAGTTTAGCAGTTGGACACACATATCTGGTATTTTTATGTGTTATTCCAGGAACCAACCACATTACAGCAGTCTGCCCAGTGCACACAGTTAAATGACTACAGAGACATACATGATATAGTGGATCCCTCCCATATGCAAACATCTTCCACAGATGCACAAGTTGTTCATACAAACAGGGAATGCTATGGCAATAAAGATGTACAAACAGTCTATCAGCAACAAATAATGTGCATTTGACAATTAAACATATGGGTGTAGAGGTCAACACTAGGCTGTTTGCCCTAGGGAATGACAGCTTAGCCAGAGTGTGCTTGGTGTCTGCCTCCCTACAGGATGCACAGTTCCCTTTCTAAACACCGATGATGTCAGCACCCTATAAGTACAGCAGGAGAAAAGAAACTTCCCAGTAATGTGAATAGTGTGCTCTGCTAATGTATCTGTCACAAGTATCATAACATAGTTAGGTAGGGGTTTGAATCCTGCAAATGCTCAGTGTGTGTGTCTGTGTGTGAGTGGTGTGTGTGTGTAAGTCTGTGGGAGAGGAATGTCCCTTTTGGCAACTGGGAAAACACACAACAGGATGCACATTCCCCTTTCTAAACACCGATGATGTCAGCACTCTATAAGTACAGCAGGAGATGAGACACCTCTCAGTAATGTGAATAGCGTGCTCCGCTAATGCGTCTTTCTTAAATGTCATAACTTAGTTAGGTAGGGGTTTGAATCCTGTGAATGGCAAGTGTTTGTCTGAGGGGGGTTAGTGTGTGTGAGGGAAATGTCCCTTTTGGCAACTAGGAGAACAGACTACAGGATGCAAATTCCCCTTTCTAAACACTGATGATGTCAGCACTCTATAAGTACAGCAAGAGAAAAGAAACCTCCCAGTAATGCGAATAGCACGCTCTGCTAATGTGTCCGTCTTGAGTGTCATAACATAGTCAAATAGGGGTTTGAATCCTGCAAATGGCAAGTGTGTGTTTTTGGCTGAGGGGGGTTAGTGTGTGTGAGGACAATGTCCCTTTTGGCAACTAGGTGAACAGACTACAGGATGCACATTTCCCTTTCTAAACACTGATGATGTCAGCACCTTATAAGTACAGCAAGAGAAGAAAAACCTCCTAGTAATGTGAATAGCGTGCTCTGCTAATGCATCTTTCTCAAGTGTCATAATATAATTAGGTAGGGGTTTGAATCCAAGTGTGTGTGTTTGTCTGAGGGGGGTTAGTGTGTGTGAGGGAAATGTCCCTTTTGGCAACTAGGAGAACAGACTACAGGATGCACATTTCCCTTTCTAAACACTGATGATGTCAGCACCCTATAAGTACAGCAAGAGAAGAAAAACTTCCCAGTAATGCGAATAGCGTGCTCTGCTAATGCATCTGTCTCAAGTATCATAATATAGTTAGGTAGGGGTTTGAATCCTGCAAATGACAAGTGCGTGTGTTTGTCTGAGGGGGGTTAGTGTGTATGAGGGAAATGTCCCTTTTGGCAACTAGGAGAACAGACTACAGGATGCACATTTCCCTTTCTAAACACTGATGATGTCAGCGCCCTATAAGTACAGCAAGAGAAGAGAAACCTCCCAGTAATGCCAATAGCACACTCTACTAATGTGTCTGTCTTGAGTGTCATAACATAGTCAGATAGGGGTTTGAATCCTGCAATTAACAAGTGTGTGTTTTTGGCTGAGGGGGGTTAGTGTGTGTGAGGACAATGTCCCTTTTGGCAACTAGGTGAACAGACGACAGGATGCACATTCCCCTTTCTAAACACTGTTCAGCTGAAGGCCATGGCTCTGGCACAAGTTGTCTGTTTCTATGATGCCCCTATGGAAGATGCTTGTGTCGGCTGGAGAGTCGATTATGGTGGCCAGTTTGCAGTCATCTGCATATTTGGTCAGCCACAGTCCGTCCGTGTTGGCCTGTACCTCCAATAAATATATACCAAACAAGAGAGGTCCCAGGACTGAGCCTTGTGGGACACAACTCGTAACTGGTTTGGAGTCTGGCATGGCTCCAGCAATTCTAACCATATGGGTTCTGTCCTTGAGCCACTGTGCAATCCATCTAGTGACATAGGGGCTTATATTTAAGCTGGTGAGCTTCTCTAGAATGCCCAAGTGGGGTATTGTTGTGAAGGCTTTTGCAAGGTCCAGGTAGGCTGTGTGAACCACCTTCCCCTCGTCAATGGCCTTGGTGACTGTTTCAAAGAAATCAACCAGGTTAAACCTGGTAGTGCTGGTGTGCTCTCAGTAGCCCTGAACCAGGCATTTGTTACTGCACAGATATCGATGTTCTCCATGCCAACGAGTGTTTTGGGTGCATGCATCTGGAGGTTTAGACTTCTGGCGTTGGGTAGCATTACTCTTAGTTTCTTATCCCTTGTGATACCTATGAAGGTGGGTTTGTCATTTGAGCCTTGCCTAACATAGGCACTATGGGGTAGCAAGAGCCTTTGCCAATATCTGAAAGCCCAGGGGTGACAGGTGCAGGCTGTCCCTAGCGAAGCAGGTAGTTCAACAGAAGATGAATATGTAAAGGTGTAGTGCCTGTGATTAGTTAGCAGTAGCATATATGACTGCTCACGTGGACACATGCCAGGTAAGTCATATGCACTGTGTCACAGGCAATGTACATGTGAACAGGACAAACAGTGACATCCTGTCAAGTGGGACATGGACATACATATAGTAAGCTATGCAGATGGCACTAGGAGTCCACAGAAGCTCTATAACTATGCATTGCATGTGTGATCAGTATTCCAGGGTAATTGCAAGCAAACATGCATGCAAACAAAGCTACAGTAAACAGGGTTGCATGTAGTCCATTGTACAACAAACAAGCTGTACCAGTTCCAGTAGGTAACACTGCAAATATGCAGGCACTATGCACATGTACATGGAAATACACGGGTCAGATGGCTAGGGTCCAGTCTCAGTGCACACAAGTGTACAGACCATGTACTGTCAGGATGTACAATAACTGGATGGAAACCCATGTGGTCATACCTGCAGTAATACACATGTTAAATAACAGACACTGAGCCTTCACTCAGTGGTTCCATACTTAGTAGGATGTATGCTACCTGGCCTGCCACCACAGTATCCCTGACATATATGGGGACTCTCCCTCCTGTGACAGTTAGTTATGTGTGTTGGGGCTGTCTAGCATGGTATGAGATGTGAGCATGCAGTGCTAGGGTGCTCCTGTGTGTCCTGTACCAGTCGTGTAGTACTGCACACATATCAACATCCTCAAACATCTGCATTGCAGAGTCCAGTGTGGGCAACATGCCACTTGCAATTTACATGTCCATCATAGTGTATTACTACATTCATTACCTTATCCCCTGTGCTACCTATGTATGTAGCCTTCTGTTGACATCATTACCACCAGTATGCCAACATGTGCAGATGATACACTATGGTACTTACCATGGGTGTAGACAACAGGACATGACAATCACACACTTACTGCATCAGGCATGCTGTGATATACCCACAATTAATTCAGCACTCAGTACTGTTAACAACATGATACTATTACTACACATCTATGTGGTCACCCTGTGCATCAGCAACATGTTAACCTGTACCTGCACAGTTGTTACAGATTGCAGGAGGTGGCACAGTTTCATCATATGCACAGGGTGTGAACTTGGTATGCCTGAGTCAGCCCCCGATACCACCAATTGACATGTATGTGTATGTGTGTTGGTGAGGGACAGCAGTAGAAGGTGGGGCAATGTTGATGCAGTGTGTGCATGTATGCGGTAGCCCTAGGTGTTGTCAATTCGCATGTGTGTATGGATGCACACAGTTCCACCTCATGGCTGCCATATACTGGTGTTTGTGGACAGCCACAGACTGTACCTGCCAGGTCATACAGATCAGTGTCTCTGGCCACGGACATGGTACCTGTGCCTTGCAGGGGTGCTACGGACCGTATCCAGTACCAACCCAGACTGGGTACTGTCATCAGAAGCAGGTGTTCATTGACTGGACACAGATCCCTGTCGGGCCTGGCCAGAGCCACGTGCACGTGGTCTTCTGGGGCGGTCTGATGACAGCACAGACCCAGCATTGCTGGGGCTGCTGCTGGCACTACGGGGGCGGCCGCGGCCCTGCTGTCATCCGCGACGACTGCCAGCTGCTGCTGTTGCTGGCATATGGTCATGTCGACGCCTCAACCGCCCACCATCACCCTGGCTCATGGACATGTAGTTGTGGAACCGGTCTAATATGTCCCCACAACCGTCTGTCTATGACATCGGTGAAATCACGGATGGCAGCCGCAATGTCACGCATACTGTCAGTCATGGCTGTGCGACATGCTGTCAGCTCCCTCAGACCCTGTCTGGTGTACCATTCCATACGTGACTGTGCCTGCATGACAGCCCGAAACATAGCTGAGGTTGTAAGACCTCTGTGGGCACATCTGACAGGGGCAGTACGCCCACGGATGCTCCCACGAGAACCCCTGGACATCTGTCTGTTTGGTACCATCTCTGGGCCATGCCCATGGCTGCTGTGTGGGGAGGCATGTGCCACAGATACCACATTACCCTGGTCAATGCCCACTGTATGCTGTCCATCACCTAGGGACATTGGTGACAAAGGGTGTATTGGCAGGATAACTGTGCGCATTGATGGGGTCGACAGCTGTGTACTGTCAATTGTCTGACCAATGGCGGACTTTGGCATACTTTCCTGTGCCATTACACAGACGTCATCATTATCAGTACCCACGGCACCTGATTCAGGTTCCCTGCTACATGACACCAGAGCAGCAACAGAACCTGTGGGAGGGAAACAGGAAACACAGTTTACAATGTCTACACATTACCAGTGATGCACACATGCACACATGCACACATGCACAGGTGCACACATGCAGAGGTGCACACATGCACACATGCACAGGTGCACACATGCACATGTGCACAGGTGCACACATGCACAGGTGCACACATGCACACATGCACAGGTGCACACATGCACAGGTGCACACATGCACACATGCACATGCACACATGCACAGGTGCACACATGCACACATGCACAGGTGCACACATGCACAGGTGCACACATGCACAGGTGCACAGGTGCACACATGCACACATGCACACATGCACACATGCACAGGTGCACACATGCACACATGCACACAGTTTCACACAGTTGTACAGTACTCAGTACTCAGTATGCGTGATATCAACACACAGACACAGACACACCTACATGCATACAAAGAGCACTACTAAGTGAGCCAAATAGTACTATTACTATCAACACTATTACAGGAATTGTTAATACACACTCACCAGCATGGATAGGCTGCATTGCTGTTATACCAGAGGGTCCTGCAGACGTGAAGCAACTAATGTCAGTGGGCACAACTGTGCCATTGTTACTGAGTATGATACAGGTCAGTAGTACAACAGTCGCCTTTCACAGGTCAGCTGCTAATATTGAGGATATCACACTTGCACATTAAATACTATGGTGACAGCTACAAACCAAGGACACACCTCACACATACATTAACTACCAGTGTACACAACAGTCAACTATACATATGGCATATTACCTGCACGTTCACTGTCTTGCTGCTGCGTGGCTCCAACCTCCATCATAATGCATGTCTGCTGCTGTTGTTGTTGCTGGTGGACTGGAGCCACTACACTCATGAGTAGTCCCTACAGTCTGGTGAGTGGGGGATGTGTAGTCACCCCACCACCTGTGGCGACCTGTTGCCTGTGGATATCCGAAGCACGCTGACGGACATGTCTGATTAAATCACTGCAGTGATGTCGTACCTGCTCATATGTCCTATTATGCGTGCCTATGTCATTTACCTGACAGACAAGGTCTTGCCACAGTGCAGCCCTCTCCTGCTGATTCTGGCTGGTGCGGGAAAAGAGTATTGCATAATCCTGCACCAGGCTCTGGTGTATCTCCTCATCCTCAGCTGTGGAGTAGGTGGGATTCGAGGTGGGCCATGTACCTGAGAAAGAAAATAACCTGGTATCAGCAATATATGTCATCAGAATTTGGCACACATACTACACATGCTACTCGACTGTTATGATACAACATATCTCACATATGTAGCATCTGTCTGTCTATTGGTGGATACACATGTAGATGGCCAGGTATCAGTGCTCAGCCAGCAACTGTGCAACAGTACCTGGCACACTCTATATGACATACTATCAAACCCCAGCAGTCAGAACACTGATTCAGGTCAAGAGCACCTCCTCACTCTGGGGGTTTGTATCTAGGTACTGTATGGCCTACATCATCAACTACTGTGAGCTGACCACACACTGATTGCCCTGGATATACATATCCCACCTCCACCACCAGCACAAACGACTATAGTGCATAACATTACAGATACAAACTTTACACTTTGTAACAGTGACATGGTATCCTTTCAGCCCACTGGGCCAGTGGCAGATACAACCCACAATGCTGACCCCTACACAATTGCTTTCTACAGACATCTCCGAGAATGCATGGATCATGCAATCCCATATATGACCAAGACACTCTCCACAAAGGGACAGCATCCTGTCTGGTGGACCCCAGCCATAGACAGATTGTATTACAGAAGATGGAAGCTACTGCAAGACAGAGCATAATTCCATAAAGGGAGGGCATGTCTGAGCAGCACTAGTAAGGATCTATTTTCCATCATACAAAATCCATGGGCAACTTTGAGAGGGAAATCAAGAGGGACACTACAGATAACCAGAAGGCCTTCTTCAGTTATGTTAGCAACCTGGTCAGGATCCATCCTCTATGCCCATAGTTAGTACACAACAACAAATATTTCACTGACACCACAGATATCGACAACATTGTGGCAGACAGGTTCAGTGCAGGTGTCACCCCGCCCTCTCCCCCAACATAAGACATAGGTGTCCCAGCTGACTGTAACCTCCCTGTCATCACAGATGTCCAGGTGAGAGCCACCCTCAGGACAGCAGAATACACAACATGAATGGGAACTGATGGTATCCCCAGTTGCATGCTACATAAAGTCTGACAGGAGCTAAACACACATATAGAAGTGCTACGTAACACTAGCCTGACTACAGGATATGTACCTGTACACTGGCGCACAGCAGCAGTGGTTCCACTCCACAAAGGAGGCACCTCAACATACCAATACAATACAACACAATACATTACATTACAATACAATACTATACAATATGCTATTGCCCCTGGGACTACAGCAGCGTACTGTTCTGCTACCCTGACCATTGTGACATGTGGTGTGATGGTACCTGCTGCTGTCACACAGTTACACAGGGTGACTCATATGGCATATTACCTATCTGACTAACATTCAGCAGGGGTATGTGTGACATGTACTCATGGGGAGTCTTGCTTCTTAACACTGTGTGGTTTATTGCAGGGTATGTCTTATCTGTGGGTAGGAACTCTTACCTCCACATGTGCACTCTATTGCAGTGGCACGGACGACACACAACAGACATTTAGGTTGTGGATGGTGTGAGGTGTTACTATGGTTGTTGGACATCTGTCATGGGTGTGACTTACATATGTAAATCCAGGAGTGGTAACCTCTATGTGGGTAGCATATGTGTACTCTGTGGTGTTGTCAGTCACTGTGCATTGGTAATGTGTTTGAGTGCATTGTCACAGTGTTGTACATGTCACTGTGTCCTTCTCCATATCTGTAGCTGTCATGTGAGGTCCATACCATAGCATCCATTATGTGGTGTGGAGGGGTACACCAACCTACATGTCCATAGCTGACACACCATGTCCGCTGACACATACCATGTGCAGGTATTCCAGGGATAGTGTGCCACTGTGAATATCATTGGGGCCACTATTGTACACATTTATGACCCTGTTCACCCCTGACACATGCAGTGGTGGGCAGCCAATCACATATCTGGTGGTTACTGGTGTAGGTGATCTGGAATGTGGTATGGTACTCCGGTTTTGACACTAGTGTTCACTCCATGCCTTTGTCACCAGGCACCTGTTGCAATACATCTGTACACATGTGCCTCACTCAGAATTTATATACATCTCTCTCTCTCTCTATATATATATATATATATATATATATATATGTATATAGATATATCTATACATATATATATATATATATATATATATATATATATATCCGTATACATATACACATATATATATTAATGTACATATATTGCTATAGATGTGGAGGGGCGCAGAGGGGTGTGAGTGACAGAGGGGGTGGGACAGGCTGTGTTGCAGGTCGTCATATACAGTCATACCTGTAGATAGTCAGATCAGTCTGTCTATGTATATGTATCTACATATATCTATATCTGTATGTGTGCATTATATAGATATGTTTGTACAATATTCTATCTACATCTGTCTATGTATTCCTACATCTCTCTCTATGTATGTATACATATATGCATATCATATATATATATATATATATATATATATATATATATATATATATATATATATATACACATATATATGTTGACATACATATGTATCCATATGTTAGACAGGTATATCAACATATTTGTCTACCATACTGTATACACACACTAACATACTGCTAAACATACATAACTGTGAAACCTACTTTGTACATGGCACTACAACCTACAATCAACCAACATTGATATGTGCACATAGATGCTCTCACATACAAATGTATGTACAGCCTTCACTGATAGTTGCTGTATGTCCCCTGCCCTTTACACATCTTCATATACATATGGATACAGACCAATGACACATATGGAGGGTTCACAGTATGTAGACCTTTATAGTATTACTTTACATTACCTGTGTTTGTCACAGCTGCTTGTGTTGCCCTCTGGTTCTCTGTCCTGCTGCTCCACTTCCCAGCTGTCAGCTTTCAGGTAGCTGTTGCTGAACAATTTGTTTGTGTCTGCTTAATTGCAGTTTTCTCTGTCTCTGTCTCTCTCTCTCTCTCTCTCTCTGTCTCTCACGTCCTTCTCAGGGTGCAATGAAAGTATTGCATGTGTGGACTGGGAGTATAGCATACTTTTGTAGGTATCTGCATATACCCATGTGATGGCCTCTGCACCAATTGTTAGCCAGCATTTACTAATTGCATGCAGCCAGTTGTGTACTGATTGCAGTTCTCACTGTGATTTCAGAACAGTGCTATAAAAGGGTATGTGAGATAGGCGTAGCCCTTTCAGATTTTAAGGGCAGGGACCATGCTGTTATGCTGTGGACAATGTTCTGTGAGTGTAAAGGTTGGTATCTTTCTCATATTTCCAGGTGTGTTGTAGATTAACATTCCTCCATTCATTTCTCCAGTTTCCTGTACTAACTGTGTATGTACACTGACACCTACAACTACTACTACTGTTAATGTGTGTGTGTGTGCTTTCCTTTCACTTTTGCTTTCACTTTGTTGCTAAGGCTTCAATAGTTGCCCTTTACAGTCACTTCTTGTATGCCTGCTAGGTGTCTTGACTGTAGTGTGCTGCTGTAGCTTTCCTATTTTCCATGTACATTCACACCTTGGAATGCTTGCTATATCTGCTAGGGTGTTACAGCATGCAGTGTGGTCTGGCCATGGTGTGGGCCTTGACATCTACTAGGGTATTTGAGTATGCTGCTGAGCAGGCCCCAGAGACTTTCAGGTTCATCTGTTATGTGCCTCATGGAATGGTACATATCAGTGGGGTACACCCATTAAAATGTCTGGTATGCTGCAGTTGTGACTGTGGGTTAGCATGAGCATATGTATTACTACACCTTTTCTGCCATGCAAGTGATGAATACTTTCAGGACTCCATAGTTACCATTGCATGTGTTACACCTTCCTGCCTACTGTTTGTACATTTCACATGGGGTCTGTGCGGCATCCCTGTAAGTCATTCACTGTTGCTATGTCTAGGCTCTTAACTATTCAAATATGGTGGTTTCAGACCCATCATGTGTACAGATATTTGCAGGTTGTCCACATTTCTGCCTCATATTTTGGTCAATATCTCATGCACACCTTTTTCTGGCAAGTCACTCTGGCCTCAAGTCAGAATATGGTGACAAACATTCAAGTTTCAGACTGCATACCCTTCCAAACATCCCACAAAGTGCAGACCCTGTTACTCTCTGAACTGTTTGCGTTTGTTGTAACATTATTTGTAATGTGTCCCTGGTGTTTGGCCTTTGCTCCACATATTTTATTACTTGGTCCAGATGTGTTCCTGTAAGAGATTGTGGGGTATGGGCAGTGCTTATCCTGCTGTGAGTATGTGTGTGGCTTGCAAGGTGCTATAGTGACATTATTACCTACTAGCTTCCAACTAGCATGGCTGTTTCTGTTCACACACTACTATTATGGAAATCCACTAGTTTTGATAGTAATTCTAAATGGCATGCTTTGTGTACTACACATCTATATTCCCTTTACATTCATTCCTACTATTACATGATATATTTATTTTAGCACAATGTTCTTGTATAAGAGTCATGGCTTAGTGGTAAGTCATGCAGACTACTGTTTCCAAGGTCCTGGGTTCGGGACTCACAGTGGGATTTTATTTTGCTTTTGAGCTGAGTACAGGACCTGTCAATCAAAGTGACTAAGGCACTTTTAAGCAGTTGTAACCGGGTTAGCGCTGGTTTGCACGGAGCTCACGCATGCGCACTGGCGGTTAGCTCCACAAGACACCGCTACAACTGCTTAAACGTGCTTACTCTTGCGCACACCCGCTATTATCTTTGAAAGAAAAGAAAATGGGGAGACAGGAAAGTGGTGAAAAAGGGGTCACAAAGAGGGTAAGACAGTAGGGATACAAGCTTGGGATGTGCAGGAGGGATGTAGGTAAGGCCCATAGCTGCCCATTTCTTCATCAGCAACAGCTGTGCATATGTATGTAATGTGGTGTGACATTTGAAACCTTCCACCCTGAGAGAGGTGTCAGGACAACAATAATACTTGTTGTACAGCCAATTGTAATTGATAGGTTCCATGTCCAGTAGACATGTGTGCGGAATGGGCAGCTATGTATGGGGCGTAATTTTTTTGTGGGTACAGAGTGCCTTTTTTTTTTCAGGTGAGAGTGGTATGTCAGGTGAAGGAAGTCGGTACAGCTGGGGAGGTAGATTGGGTAGGTAAACAGACAAGACAAACAAGACGCATACAGGGGCGGTGTATGACACGTGTGGGGGGGTTACACAATTGACGGGGACGGAGGTTTGGATATCCAGAGCCCATGAGCCCACAGATGGCAACAGTGGAACTGATATCCCCACCCATAGGCAGTTGCCACTGTTCCTTCACTTCCCAGGATGGGGCTGTGCTGGGGGCTGTGTAGGCGGGGCAACAGGCATGCCCGTTAGTTGCGCCACCCATGCCTCAAGCTGGCATAGGGGCTCGAGAACAGAGTCCCGAATCTCCCTACGCACCACAGTCTGGACACTACGGAGGGTGAGTGGTGGTCCTCCTCCGGCCACACTTGCAGAGGGGGGGGCGAGCCCCATCCCCTGCAGCGCTTCCACCCACAGGTGGCACAGGGCCACCGGAGGAGGGTCCGGACTCGGCACTAGTGCCAGGTGCACTCGCCAGCTGAGGTGGGAGAGGTGGGTCCGCTGGAACCCGCCTTCCCTGTCCTACTATGTTTTGCATTATGTCATGACAGTTTGGGTTAGTGACATATAATACCATTCACAATTAGTTGTAACAGCATGCATTAGTATTCCCATTAACCAAACACCCAGATATTCACACCATTGAACAGTGTGCATAACACATGCATAATTTGAACAGAAATACACAGTCCAACAACATGCAGGGTTAATTGATGGCAACAGGCCATCAGGTGTGGATGTATGAACAGGGCAGATGCATCAGCAGACATGCAAATATATATGACCCAACAGGACAAACGTCCAGGGGTGTTAATTGTGATTGCACATACCATTTTCACGTGGAATGGGTTATATGTGGTTATAGGGTGGGGTGAAGAAAGTAATATTAACACCTTCGAATAACAATACATATGCTGTACATTTCTTATAGCTACAGTTATATACACACTACTGTTCTAACTACAGTTTCCTATATGATAACTATTTCAACTTGGTGATAGGACTGTTACTGCAACATCAATATACATTTTATGGTTCTTCATACACATTCATATCTAGCTTTGTTCAGCTACATCATCCTGCTACATTTGCTTTATATAGCTGTAGACAAGTGTGGATGCATGGTATATCAGACAAACATCCTATCTGCATATTGCAGACTAAGAGCAACATATCCAGATTTTGGGATACACATTCCAGATGCAGCAACACTTTGAACAGATTTTGCTGTTTGGTTTTGAATCTCACATGCATTTCATTCTGTCTTGACTGCAGTATACTTTATTCAGGGGTTATTACTACTGTATTGCTGGATTCATGACACTTTCTCACACTCTCTCACTTGCTGTCATTTTACTATTCAGGATGGTACTTCTAGGCTTTATTGGCATGTTTTACCAGTAGTTATTACAATCCTTTCCAGCAGTCTCACTTCTGTCATGTTTCAGTATTTCCACAGGGATATATTTCACACATGTGATTTCATCATCTTCTACAGCTATACTTTTCAGCCTGCTGCAGGTTGTGTACTATTTTCTTACAGGCAGGGCATTTTTATTTCAGAATATATGTTGGACAGTTTCATTTTTAGGTTAAACTTACAGGCTGAAAACACTTTTGTAATCAAGCAATACTTGCATACACTTTCACACTGTTACTTGCAGATTTTATTCCTTACTGACTACACTGCACTCTTTTGCTGACTGTCATACTTTTATATTTCTTTACAGTTACTGGTAGTGGATTACTGACCTGCCTGGTGGCACAACCGCACCAGCCTATCGCCATAGGCTCTGCGGTTCTCAGAACGGACACCTGCAGCTGTAATATAAATGAAGTAATATTGGAATACACATCTCCATAATATCAGCTAGTTTAATTTCTTACATACATAATTAAATGTTACTTACTCAGTAGTGGTGGTTACTGGTGTAGGTGATCTGGAATGTGGTATGGTACTCCAGTTTTGACACTAGTGTTCACTCCATGCCTTTGTCACCAGGCACCTGTTGCAATACATCTGTACACATGTGCCTCACTCAGAATTTATATACATCTCTCTCTCTCTATATATATATATATATATATATATATATATAGATATATCTATACATATATATATATATATATATATATATATATATATATATATATGTCCGTATACATATACACATATATATATTAATGTACATATATTGCTATAGATGTGGAGGGGGGGGACGCAGAGGGGGTGTGAGAGACAGAGAGGGTGGGACAGGCTGTGTTGCAGGTCGTCATATACAGTCATACCTGTAGATAGTCAGATCAGTCTGTCTATGTATATGTATCTACATATATCTATATCTGTATGTGTGCATTATATAGATATGTTTGTACAATATTCTATCTACATCTGTCTATGTATTCCTACATCTCTCCCTCTATGTATGTATACATATATGCATATCATATATATATATATATATATATATATATATATATATATATATATATATATACACACACATACATATGTTGACATACATACGTATCCATATGTTAGACAGGTATATCAACATATTTGTCTACCATACTGTATACACACACTAACATACTGCTAAACATACATAACTGTGAAACCTACTTTGTACATGGCACTACAACTTACAATCAACCAACATTGATATGTGCACATAGATGCTCTCACATACAAATGTATGTACAGCCTTCATTGATAGTTGCTGTATGTCCCCTGCCCTTTACACATCTTCATATACATATGGATACAGACCAATGACACATATGGAGGGTTCACAGTATGTAGACCTTTATAGTATTACTTTACATTACCTGTGTTTGTCACAGCTGCTTGTGTTGCCCTCTGGTTCTCTGTCCTGCTGCTCCACTTCCCAGCTGTCAGCTTTCAGGTAGCTGTTGCTGAACAATTTGTTTGTGTCTGCTTAATTGCAGTTTTCTCTGTCTCTGTCTCTCTCTCTCTCTCTCTGTCTCTCACGTCCTTCTCAGGGTGCAATGAAAGTATTGCATGTGTGGACTGGGAGTACAGCATACTTTTGTAGGTATCTGCATATACCCATGTGATGGCCTCTGCACCAATTGTTAGCCAGCATTTGCTAATTGCATGCAGCCAGTTGTGTACTGATTGCATTTCTCACTGTGATTTCAGAACAGTGCTATAAAAGGGTATGTGAGATAGGCATAGCCCTTTCAGATTTTAAGGGCAGGGACCATGCTGTTATGCTGTGGACAATGTTCTGTGAGTGTAAAGGTTGGTATCTCTCTCATATTTCCAGGTGTGTTGTAGATTAACATTCCTCCATTCATTTCTCCAGTTTCCTGTACTAACTGTGTATGTACACTGACACCTACAACTACTACTACTGTTAATGTGTGTGTGTGTGCTTTCCTTTCACTTTTGCTTTCACTTTGTTGCTAAGGCTTCAATAGTTGCCCTTTACAGTCACTACTTGTATGCTTGCTAGGTGTCTTGACTGTAGTGTGCTGCTGTAGCTTTCCTATTTTCCATGTACATTCACACCTTGGAATGCTTGCTATATCTGCTAGGGTGTTACAGCATGCAGTGTGGTCTGGCCATGGTGTGGGCCTTGACATCTACTAGGGCATTTGAGTATGCTGCTGAGCAGGCCCCAGAGACTTTCAGGTTCATCTGTTATGTGCCTCATGGAATGGTACATATCAGTGGGGTACACCCATTAAAATGTCTGGTATGCTGCAGTTGTGACTGTGGGTTAGCATGAGCATATGTATTACTACACTTTTTCTGCCATGCAAGTGATGAATACTTTCAGGACTCCATAGTTACCATTGCATGTGTTACACCTTCCTGCCTACTGTTTGTACATTTCACATGGGGTCTGTGGGGCATCCCTGTAAGTCATTCACTGTTGCTATGTCTAGGCTCTTAACTATTCAAATATGGTGGTGTCAGACCTGTCATGAGTACAGATATTTGCAGGTTGTCCACATTTCTGCCTCATATTTTGGTCAATATCTCATGCACACCTTTTTCTGGCAAGTCACTCTGGCCTCAAGTCAGAATATGGTGACAAACATTGAAGTTTCAGACTGCATACCCTTCCAAACATCCCACAAAGTGCAGACCCTGTTACTCTCTGAACTGTCTGCGTTTGTTGTAACATTATTTGTAATGTGTCCCTGGTTTTGGGCCTTTGCTCCACATATTTTATTACTTGGTCCAGATGTGTTCCTGTAAGAGGTTGTGGGGTATGGGCAGTGCTTATCCTGCTGTGAGTATGTGTGTGGCTTGCAAGGTGCTATAGTGACATTATTACCTACTAGCTTCCAACTAGCATGGCTGTTTCTGTTCACACACTACTATTATGGAAATCCACTAGTTTTGATAGTAATTCTAAATGGCATGCTTTGTGTACTACACATCTATATTCCCTTTACATTCATTCCTACTATTACATGATATATTTATTTTAGCACAATGTTCTTGTATAAGAGTCATGGCTTAGTGGTAAGTCATGCAGACTACTGTTTCCAAGGTCCTGGGTTCGGGACTCACAGTGGGATTTTATTTTGCTTTTGAGCTGAGTACAGGACCTGTCAATCAAAGTGACTAAGGCACTTTTAAGCAGTTGTAACCGGGTTAGCGCTGGTGTGCGCGGAGCTCACGCATGCGCACTGGCGGTTAGCTCCGCGCACACCCGCTTACAACTGCTTAAACGTGCTTACTCTTGCGCACACCCGCGCTATTATCTTTGAAAGAAAAGAAAATGGGGTGACAGGAAAGTGGTGAAAAAGGGGTCACAAAGAGGGTAAGACAGCAGGGATACAAGCTTGGGATGTGCAGGAGGGATGTAGGTAAGGCCCATAGCTGCCCATTTCTTCATCAGCAACAGCTGTGCATATGTATGTAATGTGGTGTGACATTTGAAACCTTCCACCCCTGAGAGAGGTGTCAGGACAACAATAATACTTGTTGTACAGCCAATTGTAATTGATAGGTTCCATGTCCAGTAGACATGTGTGCGGAATGGGCAGCTATGTATGGGGCGTAATTTTTTTGTGGGTACAGAGTGCCCTTTTTTTTTCAGGTGAGAGTGGTATGTCAGGTGAAGGAAGTCGGTACAGCTGGGGAGGTAGATTGGGTAGGTAAACAGACAAGACAAACAAGACGCATACAGGGGCGGTGTATGACACATGTTGGGGGGTTACACAATTGACGGGGACGGAGGTTTGGATATCCAGAGCCCATGAGCCCACAGATGGCAACAGTGGAACTGATATCCCCACCCATAGGCAGTTGCCACTGTTCCTTCACTGCCCAGGATGGGGCTGTGCTGGGGGCTGTGTAGGCGGGGCAACAGGCATGCCCATTAGTTGTGCCACCCATGCCTCGAGCTGGCGTAGGGGCTTGAGAACAGAGTCCTGAATCTCCCTACGCACCACAGTCTGGACACTACGGAGGGTGAGTGGTGGTCCTCCTCCAGCCACACTTGCAGAGGGGGGGGCGAGCCCCATCCCCTGCAGCGCTTCCACCCACAGGTGGCACAGGGCCACTGGAGGAGGGTCCGGACTCGGCACTAGTGCCAGGTGCACTCTCCAGCTGAGGTGGGAGTGGTGGGTCCGCTGGAACCCGCCTTCTCTGTCGTACTATGTTTTGCATTATGTCATGACAGTTTGGGTTAGTGACATATAATACCATTCACAATTAGTTGTAACAGCATGCATTAGTATTCCCATTAACCAAACACCCAGATATTCACACCATTGAACAGTGTGCATAACACATGCATAATTTGAACAGAAATACACAGTCCAACAACATGCAGGGTTAATTGATGGCGACAGGCCATCAGGTGTGGATGTATGAACAGGGCAGATGCATCAACAGACATGCAAATATATATGACCCAACAGGACAAACGTCCAGGGGTATTAATTGTGATTGCACATACCATTTTCACGTGGAATGGGTTATATGTGGTTATAGGGTGGGGTGAAGAAAGTAATATTAACACCTTCGAATAACAATACATATGCTGTACATTTCTTATAGCTACAGTTATATACACACTACTGTTCTAACTACAGTTTCCTATATGATAACTATTTCAACTTGGTGATAGGACTGTTACTGCAACATCAATATACATTTTATGGTTCTTCATACACATTCATATCTAGCTTTGTTCAGCTACATCATCCTGCTACATTTGCTTTATATAGCTGTAGACAAGTGTGGATGCATGGTATATCAGACAAACATCCTATCTGCATATTGCAGACTAAGAGCAACATATCCAGATTTTGGGATACACATTCCAGATGCAGCAACACTTTGAACAGATTTTGCTGTTTGGTTTTGAATCTCACATGCATTTCATTCTGTCTTGACTGCAGTATACTTTATTCAGGGGTTATTACTACTGTATTGCTAGATTCATGACACTTTCTCACACTCTCTCACTTGCTGTCATTTTACTATTCAGGATGGTACTTCTAGGCTTTATTGGCATGTTTTACCAGTAGTTATTACAATCCTTTCCAGCAGTCTCACTTCTGTCATGTTTCAGTATTTCCACAGGGATATATTTCACACATATGATTTCATCATCTTCTACAGCTATACTTTTCAGCCTGCTGCAGGTTGTGTACTATTTTCTTACAGGCAGGGCATTTTTATTTCAGAATATATGTTGGACAGTTTCATTTTTAGGTTAAACTTACAGGCTGAAAACACTTTTGTAATCAAGCAATACTTGCATACACTTTCACACTGTTACTTGCAGATTTTATTCCTTACTGACTACACTGCACTCTTTTGTTGACTGTCATACTTTTATATTTCTTTACAGTTACTGGTAGTGGATTACTGACCTGCCTGGTGGCACAACCACACCAGCCTATCGCCATAGGCTCTGCGGTTCTCAGAACGGACACCTGCAGCTGTAATATAAATGAAGTAATATTGGAATACACATCTCCATAATATCAGCTAGTTTAATTTCTTACATACATAATTAAATGTTACTTACTCAGTAGTGGGGCGTTGGGTGTTTGCCGGGTCTCCTGGATCCAAAGGTTCAGTTGGTCCTGCTTGCGTCTCTTCAGGTCCGCATGGTGGTGATGGACCTGCTCACCAGTCCTTGGAATCCCTGTGGCACTGGTGAGATCATGAGCCAACCGGTCCCACGCCTCAGCCCTGTATGCTCCCCAGAGGACCTGGCCCTGCATGAGTTGGGCCTCATGATTATGGACTAGGAGCCAGACCATGTACCTGGACTCCTCAACACCCCACCTCTGCGCTCGAAAGCGACTACCCTCTCCTACTCCTGTCATTCTGCCTGCAGGTCAGTTCTACAATCATTTATGCTGTGTATTCCCACCTATGGGGCTTATATAGTCCATTTTTCCCGCACATATCTGTGATTGGCCATTTTGGAATTGTATCAACTTCAGTAAACCTGCATTGTCATGCTCTAGTTTGTATTCATTCCTATATATTAGCTATTATTGCATTTACAGGCACTGCTGCCATGGTTTAGTGGTTCTGTACCTTGACTATGGTGTATAGTATCCTGGGTTCGAACCTGGCCACTGCTTTTTATTTTTCATGACTGTCTAGACATGCTGAGGGGTGTGTCTGTGTAAAGGCAGTTTTGATATGGCTTGCTCAACGTTGCCCATCGGTTAGCTTGTTTGCGCAGTGCGCAGCTCCACGCAAACGGGGTACGCTGCTTTAAGCCTCATTTGGCTATCGGCACACATATTACGCTCAGCTCAGTTAGGGGCACATAGATTTTAGTGTGTTAAACCACTGCTCAGCTACAGGCACTCATTTTGCGCCAGTTAAACCACTGCTCATCTACGGGCACATGCACTCACTCTGTTAAACTGTAGCTCAGCTATGAGCACATCTGGCATTTTTTCTTCTTTTGTTACCTCACATGTCTTCAATATAAATGGGCTATTTCATTACATTTTACATATATTGGGGTTTTATGTGTACATATTTGTCAGGGACTTGTTTCCTGCTTATTTTGAAAAAAAAAATTGTTGTTGGGGGGGCTCGAACCATGAATGCCTGCTCTTCAGCCAACATCTCTACTGCTACGCTATTGCTTCCTGGCTTATTTTGCATATTTAGTTCTTATATGCTTTCCCACTGACTGCTAACTGTAGCTGCGCTACGGGCACGCCCGCGCAAATGAGCGCACTCATGGTTAAACATCTTTACAATTTAAAAGAAATATATAACATGTTCATTTATATATATTTTATGTTCATAGTCTGTGGGGGCATGTGTTGTGTTGTGTTTATTCACATTTCTGTGGACTCTGTTGTGGGTGTTTACTTTGGGCACTTTTATACTTCTGGGGGCGTGTCCGCTTGCAGGGCTCAGCCTACGGACACGCCCCCTACTGTCTTACACGGACCATGTTAGACTTAGGTGTGATTCAGCATGCTATCATGAATATGCAAAGCATGCTGACATCACTCCGTTTAACTGCAGCCTCCGTGTAAGAGTTATAACTCTTACACGGAGGCTTCGTGAATCCTGGGGACTTTCTTTCATATATAAAACAGCCCCCAACATGAAAAATTTGTTAGAGATACATGAACAGAATTATAAAGGTGTTGAATTAATTAACGGTGGAAAAATAGTGTGAAGCCTGCAAGCAAATTTCTTACATTTGTCTAGGTAACAAAAGTATTATTAATGGATTAAAAGGTAGAGGAATATTGCCCAATTAAGGTGATTGTTACAGTAAGGGATTAGTATATATTGCTTTATGTTCTATGTGCCCATCTATTTATGTGGGCAAAACAAGCATAACCTTGAGAAAAAGGATCTGTGAACATGTATATGATATCAAAGAGAAAAACCTAAATAATGCTCTTTATAAACATTGTAGGATATGTTCCCAGTTTAAAGAATTTAAATTTGCCATTTTGGAAATAGTCAAACCTGACCTGGGGGGGGGGGGCATGGGAAAATAGGTACAAGGCAACTGAAAAAGAATGTTACTGTTTCCCTTAGAGTAAATAAAAATATTACAAACAAATATTAAAATATTAGCACTCTTCAAAAAAAATCTTGATGAGTGGATGGAAAATAGGAAATACACCCCGGGGATCACTTCTGTGTCTCTGCTGGACAGTGGCACAGGAAAATAACTTTCTTGGGTGGCGTAAGCTATGGCACCTTGCTGGCTAGGCTTACGTAGGCCCTTGGCCGATAGCCTAGTACCTACCTATGAACCTATTAACCTATATGTCAATAACCACCATTATAAAAATGAGGGCAGCTAAAATGTAAGAATAAATATATAAAAGTAAACCACTGACCTTATAAGAAAGAGTATAATATGGTCTCACAAGTATGAACTCCATTGTAATATTAAGTAAGAAAATGTTCAATGGTTTCATTTATAGAATGGATGTGATGAGCTTTTTAATTTTTAAAAAGCTTTCTTAATGCAACTTTTTCAACAACATTTTTTAAATCTTTATTCATTTCTTATTTATCACTTCATATACCCTAAGGGAAAGGTGAAACAGATGGGTAGATTAAGAAATGTTAATGATGAAGGCTTTGGAACATTTTTTTATATTTATCGCATGCTATTTTATAATACTTAAACTGATAACAGTTATATTTACCTACTGACTCATTATTTATTTAGTAATTAATTAATTAATTAATTTATTTATTTATTTATTAATGGGTGATTAAGTGATGGGAATACAAGACTGGGCAGAATGGCTTTGTTATGCAATATAATATAAGTTAAATTAATAAAATCAGGACCGGCCTTTGGTCAACTGGTGCCCTAGGGAAAAGGTCTCCACAGTACCCCCCAACACCACCCTGTTCCCCCATCTTGGTCTACCTATACCATCCAGATTACTGAAAGTAAGTAGAATGGCACCCTAGGCAGCCACCTAGATGGCCCATGCCTAAGGCAAACTATGAATAAAATGATAACATTTATTTAACAGACTGATTCATATGCATGTTGTTGTTTTGGGGTTTTAATTTCTGAATGTTTCTACTTTTGAGGTTGTTATACCTTTAAGGCTGCATGTTTTTGAAAAGGGAAAGTTGTAAAGTTAACTAACCAGTATGCGCAATCAGTTCTAAAAATTCTTATCTGATTTTTGTATGAAAGTGCTTAACTGATTTTGTAATATTTGATTGTTTTTAAGAAATACAGTTGTGTACTATTTTCATATATTCCTTTGTGGAGTTTTTAATAGAGAAAGACTAATTTGATTGTGTGGTGAGTCCTTCTGGTCAATCCATTCCAGGACAGTTTGTTTGATTATTAGTACTGGGTTCTGCTCACAATGACTGTGTTTGTTCATAATATCCAGTTTTCGAAGGAGGCCTGAGGGGGAAAGCTCCACATTGACATGATATGGTTAAAGTTACAGTTAAACAAAGTTATTACAAAACCTAATACAGAAGAATGACATATTAATTAAGTGAAAGTTCAGCTTCATTTCATGCAGTGTGAACCTATACATGCACAGTGTAAATATTTGGGTGGCTATAGCAAGTTTTGTTCATCAATCCACAGCAAGATTTGTTAGTTGAAAGGTTACATCATGTCTCCAGACTTGGCCATGCGAAAGCAGCCAGGGCCTATATGTGAAGATGAAATCATACCAGCAGAAAGAGCTGCTCCTGAGAAAACTGTAGAAAGGAAAAGCATTACAAAATTGGAGACAACAGAGTGCTTGTGGAAAATGATCATTCACTGTACACCAGGCAGAAGAGAAACAAGTAATCAAGGAATACTGAGAGGTGGGTGTGAGATTCAAGCTGCTGTATCCATCTGTTTTCAAAATATATTTTTCCTCTGGAGAATCAAAGAATTTTATGCAGAATAGGCTATGGAGGAAATAAAAATTTAATCCAGCAAAGAGGGAATCAGCAAGAAGAAGAGAAAGCTTTCCATTGTCCCAAAGGAAAATGCTTGAGAGACAGAATAAGACAGAATAAGCTCAGGAGCTGACTAGAAGAATCTGGATTACCTTAACCTTGAACCAGAGACTGGTATAGGGAGATGAGGTTGAACAGAAAGAATATCAGCAGCACAAAATTAGCTAATAACTGGTAGACTATAATGCATCAGTCTCATTAGCTACATGAATAGATGTGAAATATGGTTTTGCAAGAATAAGTGGTTGTGGAGGTATACAGTGTCCCATTATACTGTGGCAAGATTTAGCTTAACAGTGTTATACACTTGTGAACATTTGATTGGGAATACATTATGGTGATCTCTGATGGTATCTGACACACTTCTCACACACACACATACACACACGGCTCTATATTATATAAGCAAAGGTTTATACCTTCAAATACCATATGATCGGCACCATATGGTCGAAGTTATAAAACTTCAAACATTACAAAAAAAAAAAAAAACATAATCTGATGGGTTAAAGCAGGGGGGCAAGCCTCCCTGCCTACAACCCTTAGTTTCAGGTTTGTTCTTTTATTTTATTTTTTTTTTTATATTCGAAGTTTTATAACTTCGAGCATATGGTATTTGAAGTTATAAAACTTTGATTATATAATATAGACCCCCCCACACACACACACACACACACACACACACACACACACACACACACATACATATATATATATATATATATATATATATATATATATATATATATATATATATATATATAGACAGGGAGATATATATATATAGAGAGAGAGAGAGAGAGGGGGAAAGAGAGAGTAACTATACAGGAGGAAAGTCTCTTAAGAAGGGTACATTTCTTGCTGAATATGTCTCTTTTAATGATAGGCGGTAATTATGTCAGACCATATAAATGAACAGAATGATTAGTATACTCATCAGCAGCTCCACCTAACAAATATTTAAATTACTTCTTGGATGATACCATAAAAGTGAATATCTTTAAATGCAGATGGTCTATCCTAACTGCATGAAATTATTCCCATGAATACACATAGAACTGAAACACAAGTACTCAAAGGGGAAACAATTTAATGCAATTATACAATCCAAAAAATGAACTAAGTGTTTTGTAGGTGGTCAGACACCCTTAATTGGGATTTCACCTCTCTTCAGACCCTTACTTTATTATTTTCTCTTTGAGGCAAGAGTGAGTAATTAAAATATTAATGCCAGATGTCTTGCTTTTTTTGAGAAGCTGTGATCTCAAAGTCACCATTATGTAGTATAATAAAGGCTCCCACACATTACTACAACATGTAGAGGCCATAGAAATATTAAGAAACAGCAATCATGCTTGAGCAGATGAAATTAATATTTAAGACACTATCACATAAGGCAAACCTGCTAAAACTACTTAAAGGGCTTTAGGCCCAATAGTATCGAAGCAGCGCATCTGCTGCACCATCAGTGACCCAAGATCTAGAATGGTGTCAAGCTGCTAATAGGGTGGTTGGGGATGGGTTGGATTAAATTGTCTACAGTCAGTTTTTTTTATGCTGTGAAAATGGTTTGGAGAAACCTAATGCCTGTATGATTTCTGATGGAGACTAGTAACCTCACAAGTCATCTACTAAGATTTCAGGGAGGGCAACAATCAATATCAGTGCACCAGCCCTCCTCTAGCTAGGAACTTTGATGAGAGCCTGTGAGGATGAAGGCTTACAGCTCCACAATACAACTCTCCCATCATCCCACATCCCTGGACTATAACTGATTTACCATCAAGGTTGAATGCTCAAGGAGTCAGAGACGGCCAGCCTGGTAGACGGGCAAACTGGAAGTACCTGGAGGAAACTTTCTGGTGATACAGTGTCGGGTGGGTGTGAAAGCTGGTAAAACAGCTTAAGGTTGTACAGGACCAGAGAGGATATATATAAATCAATACAATAAAATGACCTAAAGGGATGAATTCAATATTATTTATTTAACATTTGTTTACCAGGAAAGTCTGACTTGGAATGACCCAGTTTTCATTGAAGGACCTGGGAGAAACACTCCAGACCATGGCTTTGTGACGTGGGAGCAAACCAGAGCACAACCACATGAATGCAGGGAGGACATGTACACTCCGCACAGAAGGCACCCCACCCAAAAATCGAACTGGAGAACCTCTTGCTGTGGGGTGACAATGCAAACTGCTGCACCACTGTGCCATCCAACAAAATTGACATTGTTACATAACCATGATAACTTATGCTCAGCTATTTGTTTAGAATAGTCTGGAGAGATGTAGATGCAAACAGCCGATAATTGCTTAAGAGAGTTAATGTCAATAAATGTGAAAATAAAAGCTATGTAGGTAGAACTTGTTATCTGAGATTGATAAAGGGAGCAAGTTATTCAGTTATATGAGATTAGTGCTTTACCTTCTGTACCTTTATGTGCAAACTATAATTTCTAAGCAAACTATGAAAAGATGAAGTACCTTCAGTGTCCCTGATATGTGGCCAAAAGCAAGTCCTTATGGCTGCATGTATGGAGAAATAAGAGAGTTAGCTTTGAAGAAGGAGCATTTTGTTACAAAACCTTCATCAGTCAATATTAGCTAGTTTAAAAGCTAAGATGTTTTACCAGAAAAAAGTGTATGGTTTATAGAGCATTTAAGATCACAAGACTGGGAATGGGGTGAAAATGACCACAGATAATGTTAGCAGAGTGTTCTGATTTTAAATAATAAATCTATGTCCACCCCACTGCTTCAGTTTGATGTGACACAGCTCAGATTTTCTTTTCTTTCACTTGCTTGAGTAACACAGCCCATGAAAGAGAGGTTTCCTGGAGTTTGTTGTCATTGTCATAACATACGACTAGTGGACAAGCCTGCAGTCTAGCACCAGTGTGGTCTTTTTAAAAAGTTGATACTCAGTGCGGAGGAGGCTGTAGTGTTCTGTGCGGATCTACTAAATGCAGTGATGGATCTGTTAAGTAGGTAATTTATTGTGTGTGTGTGTGTGTGTGTGTGTGTGTGTGTGTGTGTGTGTGTGTGTGTAAGTGACTGGGTACTTTTATGTACCTGTGTGCATGCTCAAGCAGAGGGCATAGCTTTAGGCCTTTTTTCTAAAACCCATCTAAAACCTGACATTGAAATGTAAAAGCTAAACCAAGAGGAAAAGGGAAGATCAAGTGACAGAAACACTCACCCATGAAAAGCAGTCCTTATTAATTAAATAATCAATAAAATGTCCAGTATACCATTCACTAAATAATGACAGGCATGTGAGTTTCAGACTTTATATCCTTCAGAAAAATGCTTGCTCTTGCAAAGCTCGTTATTCTGGCATCTTTCTAAATATATAACAGCAAAATTTTAAATCTGTTCCTGATTTTGGGTCTTTGTGTCTGATTCCTGAGCTAAGACATTGAGAGGGCAGGGGCGGGGGTTGGAATTGGTTGTTCTAGATGGTTTTGACATTAGTGGACTGAGATACATTTATAGGTTCATAGGTTGGTACTAGGCTATCGGCCCTAGGGCCTATACAAGCCTAGCCATAACAATTCCCTGGCTATTTCTTCCCACACTATTTACTTCCCTGGACATTATTTATTTATTTATTCATTCATTTGATTACAAGCAAACTTCTGCAGTGTACACAGTCATAGACGTGGGTGCAATTGATAGTCACATCTGTGTGTGTGTGTGTGTGTGTGTGTGTGTGTGTGTGTGTGTGTGTGTGTGTGTGTGTGTGTGTGTGTGTGTGTGTGTGTGTGTAATATAATTATATACTACAAAGCTTCTATAATAGTATATTGAGCAGGAATGACTCAGGGCTGTGGCAAATTAAATGCATTTTGTGCAAATATTGTAAGAGTTTACAAGGCTGTATTTTGGTCAGGTGGCAATGCAGGTTTTGAAGGTTGCTGTAACTGAATCTGCATATCATATGGAACTAAAATGAGCAAATAATTTTCTTCTGAGGAAGCAAAGAATCACATTTTACATGCTCAGATGTGTAAGAAAAGTTTAGGCTGTAAGTGGTTTATAAATTAGAAGTGCTCAGAGCTTTGGTTCATTTCCAGGCTGAGGTATCCACTATGTTTTCATTTATTTAAATGCAGCATAAATATGTGTTTAGTGAAAATACCACACCCATTTCTTGAATAAATAAAAAAATATACAGACTTAATAGTAATTCAGCTAATTTAACTATACTTATGACTGACATATATAGCAAACCAAAGAAATAGGCACGTGTATCTTTATTATACTGCAGTATATATAAATGCATCTGTTAACACCAGAAGTGTTCTAATTTTATAGGTTGTACATACCATGACAGCAGAGTTACACATTCATGCCTCCATCCCCAAGGGGTGCAAATTTGCTCATATGCAAATTTTATGTGCTTTGATTTTGGACCATATGCTATGATTTTTGATTGCTTCCTGCTATGATTTTGAAAGCTGAGTTGTATGGCTATCAGAGTGCATGAGCATAGCATGTGATTCTGCAATGAAATTAACTCGGTCATAAGAACAAGAACAATGGGTAGGTGTATAGTCAATATAATGAAATACGGCTTTGGGGAGGTTGGTTGGGGCCATAATCCAAGAACAATGGGTAGGTGTATAGTCAATATAATGAAATATGGCTTTGGGGAGGGTGGCTGGGGCCATAATCCAAGAACAGTGGATAGGTGTAGTATCAATATAATGAAATATGGCTTTGGGGAAGGTGGCTGGGGCATTTGGGAGGGATGTACATCAAGGTGACAATGACCATTCCTTATCCTAGTGATTTGCTCTTTACCAGATGTAGCAGTGGCTGAAAAGCATTGAAATTAATTTACTAAGTCACTATGGGACCTAGAATTCTGAATTCTAGTGAAATCAGGTTGCTACTTGATAATCTCAAAGAAGATTCAGCCTCTTAGTTATAGTTTTCTATATTTAGTAGAGTGTGAGGGACTGCAGTTGCATGAAAATAGTAGTTTTGGAGGAAATCATAAATATACTTACACAGTTTTAGATTTAGGCCGTCCTTCTTCAGACTGTCAGAGGAGGGTCCTTCTTGCTCACATAGAGGACACATTCTTGGCAGCTGAACACCTTTATTGGTAGTGCAACTCCCAGATTAGATGCCATAGTTCTTAGCTAGATATGATAAAAGAAAAGTATAATCCCTGAACTGCTGCAAAAAGTCACATAATGATATATGTCTGCATATTTAGAAGGACTACAATAATATATGTTATTCTTAAAAAAAAAAAAAAAAAACGGTATTTTGTATGTGTTAAGATTAATGAGTGACATTTACTAATCCTTTCAGTATTATATAATATGACAACTCAGCTAATGTCAACATGTTTTATATGCACCAAATGTAGGGAAAGGTACAATGGAAACCCACCCTGAGCATAACTAGTTTGGTGTTGCTTAAGGAAGTATGTACATGATGAAGCTGTATGAATGTGATAGTATTAACCTTCAGTTAGCAATGTTGGTTAAATCAATGCAAGGACATGGATTCAAATTCAGATGTAAACATTCTTTATGAGGCTTCTCACAAAAAAACGTTCTTCATGAGATTTCTCACAACAATCTGTTTGATCAAAGACAGAAGTAAATATATGCATAATTTCCCAGTTTTCACCAAGGTTTTATTAGGGAACACAGAAAAGCCTGATAAGATCTGCTTCTGGGTTGGATGCTAAGAATTGCGTATGATGTTGAATATGCACTGCAGCTTCTGATGTGCATAGCACAACAGTGTGAATATAAAGGAGCTTTTCAAAGACCAGTCAGCACTGTAAACATTTTGTGCACCCTCCTGGATATTATTTTCCTTTCATAAATGAATTGCATGTGAAAGTAAAGTGATATAATTAAGTGTTTTTTCTCCATGCACTCGTCTAGCAGCCATTCTGTTCAAAGACAAGGAAAGACTGGGATTCGACTATACTGTGTCTTTATTGTTATGATATACCACAAATATATGGTTGTGTCCTACATGTTTAGCAACAGCTATAAACAGAGAGTGGTTACAGGAGTTACAGGACAGTGCTAGTACAGATAATTCTGTCTACATTTTATACTACCAAATCCCAAGGTGACCATTTTGTTACAGGACCTAAACTGGGACACTTGAGGGCTGCCCGGGAAGCCAGGTCTGCAATCCCATTCTCTCAGCCCCCATGGGAGGGGAGATAGGGCAGCCATGTCATCTCATACTGGGGCAGGCAGGTTGGCCTCCTGTCCTTCACCAGGCACTGTGGGGATGTCACTCTGTAAATAGTACCACCCAGCAGAAGGCAAGAGGCCACATGCCAGGAGGCTTGAAGTGATGCACATTAGTTGGAGCCCGGCATCATGGGGGTGAGAGACTGAGGTGTGCAGCAAAAAGTGCAAAAATGGGGGGACCCAGGGCTATCTCCCCTACAGGTTTGAAAGCCCTTGGTGCAAGGCAAAGTGGAGAACCAGTGTCACGGAAGTCTGGCTGAGGGACTGTCTGAGGCTTCATGGCCAAGCAGAGTTCCATGAGTCTGGGAAGATCCCCTGAGAGGCTCCAAGAGCACGCATGACACTGCATGATTTGGCAACAGTTATGAGATATGTAACCCTGGAAAAGAGCCCTCTCTCCTGGGTAGAAGTGGAACCCCAGTGGGGGTCAGTGCAGATGGAAGTCTGGAAGGGAGAGAGAGGTGGAAAGTGACTGGTACAGGACAGCTCTCACCTGGGTGAGGGGGTACAGACCATGCCCCATATGGAAAAAAGTCTGGAAGGGGGAGAGAGGCAGACATTGGCAGGGCTGTGCGAACTCCTCCCTGGGTGAAGGGGGTCAGGCAGAGCTCCCCACAACAGAAGTCCTTAAGGGAGTGCTAGAAAAGACAGCAGCAGGGCCTGGAGAGCTCCTGCCTGGGTGAGCAGGGTCAGGCACAACCCCCCCCATGATGGAAGTCCTTAAGGGAGCAACTGGTGGACAGTGGTGGGGCCTGGAGAGCTCCTGCCTGGGTGAGTGGGGTCAGGCAGAGCTCTCCATGAAGGAAATCCTTGAGGAAGTGCCAGGGTGGATGGCAGAGGGGCCTGAAAAGCTCCTGCCAGGGCAAAGGCATTCAACTTCACACCATAACCAACAGCATCTTTAAAAAATCTCAAAGTCCCCAGAGCAGCTCTGGATGGGAAAGCAGGGGAACTCTGAAGCTTTCATGAGAGTGGATAAGCCCCTCAGCGACTGAGGGGAGTTCCAGAGGAGTGGATGGGATTGGAGGGAAGCTCCCCTGAGAGGATCCGAGGGCATGAGCGATCCAGCACAATTTGGCAGTCTGCAGGATACATGCAGGCAGCAGAGGCCCCTGACATGGGGGGGCCACGGCCGGGGAAGGTCTCTTGGCCAGGTCAAAGGGAAGGACTGTAGGGTTTGGTTCTGACAGAAGTCAGTCAGGAGCACCAGGCAGATGGGTGTAGGCCCTGGAAAGCTCCTGCCTGGGTGAGTTGGGGTCAAGCAGAACTCCCCATAATGGAAGTCCTTGAGGGAGTGACTGATGGCGGCAGGGCCTGGATGGCTCCTGACAGGGTGAAGGCATGTAATCTTACCCCATACCCAATGGCATCCCTGAAAAATCACAAAGTCCCCAGAGCTGCTTAGGATGGGAAAGCAGGGGGACTGGCCACCCAGGGAAGCCTAGTCACCATTCAGACTGAGCGGTCTAAACTGGGACATTTCTGTGTCCCAAAGACAGTGTTTGGGATTCTGGGACAGAGACTTCCAAACTGGGACTGTCCTGTAAAAACTGGGACCGTTGGTCACCTTGCCAAATCCAGCTGTCCTATTTAATGTCAGTGCATTTAACTGCTAGGGGATACAGTGAGGATTTTTTTCATCTCAGTTAATAATTTTATAGCATATCATCTTTTTCATTAAGGAGTATTCAAATTATTCTGTGCCACTTTATTAGGAACAAGCATACTGTGAACAGTATATTCTTACTGCAGTTTTAAACTGCAGTAATATGGCAGCAAAATGCTAAGGCCTGCAGTGAAGTTATGTACGTGTTGCTTTATTGAAGTGTTTATGTGTAACAGCTGTGTGATAGGGCTGTAAGAGTATTAAAACTAGCTTTAGAATTTCAGTCTTCTGAAAAATTCAGAGCTATATTGTTATATAGGCAACTAGGCCATGGAATAGTTACCATCAGTTTTAGCCTCAAGTAGTCTGCTATTGCCTAATTAAGCAGATGATACCACAAATCTTCTTCTTTTGGCACCACAAAATATTTTTTTGAAAACAAAGATAAAACCAGTGAGATACACTAGCTAAATTTCCAAAATGAAATTGTATGTGAAAAATAAAGAAATAACGCTGTATAGGCAGAACAACTTAATAAAATACTGAAAAACATACAAAATAAAAACACAGTAAGCGCTTTCACATAAAAATGCTTCTTCAGACCATATAGATACACAACACAAGCATGTTTTAAGTATATTTCTACATTCAGTAGAGTTCTTCAACCAATTTGCACATTTAATTAGCATATCATTTGGTACAGAAAGGTCTTCTTTGTTTAAGGTTTGGTCTTAAAGAGACTTTACCATTCAGGTCTTTATCTCTATTTGCTTATAGATTCAAAATCCAGTGTAGTTCCCTGTTTTCTGTTATAGACTTAATATCTCCTAGCCTTTGATTTATAGCAATAGTCTCTATAAGTTGAAATTTGAACATGTGTTCTGTGCCTATATCTCTAACATGTTTAGCTAGTGAATTCAAAGTATTACCGTGTCTAATTTCTCGAACATAGGGTGGCCAGCTTTCTTTGTGGCTACGACCAGACTAAGATCACGCCCCTCGCATCACCAATAACTCCACCCATTCCCACCCCCTCTCCCATCCATGTTCTGCCCATTTGTGACATTACTGTGACATCAGCTGATGGGAACGCCCTCTTTTTCTCTTCTGGATGCCTGCTTTCATAGGTTCATAGGTTCATAGGTTCATACTAGGCTATCTGCCCTAGGGCATTTATAAGCCTAGCCAGAGTGTGTGTGGCTTTCACCAATCCTTAGGATGAGAATACTATACCCATTAGTTTGCTGTGCCTCTGTCCAGCAGTGATACAGAGATGATTCCTGGGGTAAACCTACGATCTACCATCCACTCGTCAAGATTTCTCTTGAACAGAGTCAGTGAGGGGCTCTGCCTCACATGGACTGGGATTCTGTTCCATAGTGTAGGGAGTCTCTGGGTGATGAATCTGTCCCTCCAGCACGTCCTATTTATATCCGTGTTGAGGTTTAAGTCTCTTGCTCTTGTGGCTCTGGTGGATTTGGATTTTTTGAGGTGGAGCATGTCCATTAATTCCGGGTTGGACATGGCCTTGTATGTCAGGCACAGATCACCTCTGAGCAGACGGTATGTGACTGAATAGAGCTGGAGTTTCTTCAGTCGGGCATCGTATGACATATGTTTGAGCCCCTTTATCCTTTTGGTGAGGAACTTTTGGGTCTTTCCAACTGCTGCAGGTGTCGGGTAAGGTACATTCCGAATGGGATGTTGTACTCAACTGGTCTGATAAGTGAAGAGTACAGGGGTACAATGACCTCTCCTGATCTGGATGTGAATCCCTTCATGATCAGGTGGGCAATGTAGAAGGTCTTCCTAACCACTTTGGCAATGTGAGTGTCAAAAGAGAGGTTACTGTCAACTTGGGTCCCCAGGTCCCTGATAACTTCTTCCGTGTTTAATGGATTACCACCTATGTGGTAATTAGGGGTTACCTTGTTTTTCCCAAAGGGTATGACTATACATTTTTTGGCATTTAGCTTAAGACCATGGCTCTGGCACCAGTTATCCATTTCTATGAGACCTTTCTGGAGGATGTCTGTGTCTGATGGAGTGTCAATTATTGTGTCCAGTTTGCAGTCATCTGCAAATTTTGTCAGCCACAATCTCCCTATGTTTGTCTGTACTTCAGAAAAATAAATGCCGAACAAGAGGGGCCCAGGACTGAGCCCTGTGGGACACCGCTCGTGACCGGCTTAGAGTCTGACATGGCACCAGCAACTCTAACCCTGTGTGTTCTGTCCTTGAGCCAGTTTGCAACCCATCTTGTGACATATGGGTTTACATCTAAGCTGGTGAGCTTTTCTATGATGCCCGAGTGGGGTATTGTGTCGAATGCTTTTGCTAGGTCAAGGTAGGCTGTGTGAACTGCCTTACCCTCATCAATGGCCTTAGTGACTGTTTGAAAAAGTCGACCAAGTTCAAGAGGCAGGATCTGCCCTTGACAAAGCCAAATTGGGTAGGATCCAGTGTCTGTAGGTCCCCAATGTCTTTATTTATGAGTTCCATTATGATCCTCTCCATAGTTTTGCAGACAAGGCTCGTCAAGCTTATGGGGCGGTAATTTCCAGGGTCCGTAGAAGCACCGCCTTTGTGGAGTGGGACCACAGTTGCCGTACGCCATTCTTTGGGTGCGTATCCCGTAGTAAGGCTAAGATTAAACAGCAGCCTTATGTGTGGGTTTAGTTCCTCATTGAGTTAAGTGAAGCACACAGCCGGGGACACCGTCCGGTCCCATTGATGCTGTGTTTTTGCTTTAGAGAGAGCAGCTCTCACCTGGGCATCTGAGATGTTTGGGAGGCTAGACTCTGGTGGGATAGATATTTCTCCTTTTGGGGGAGGGAGGAGAAATTTGCACTGAACCTGTCTGCCAGTATGTTGGCAATGTCTGTGGGTTCAGTGATTTTTTATCATTTTGGACTAATTCTGAGCATATCTGGGAGTTTCCACCCAGGTTTCTAACATAGCTAAAGAAGGCTTTATGATTGTCTTTTGTGTCATTAGCGATTTTTCTCTCCAAGTTGGCCTTGGATGATTTTATGAGTGATCGTAGTTTTTTGCTAGTATTGATCAGAGATGCCTTCCCATTTAGGGATTTTGCTCTGTCATGTAGTAGCTTTCTCCTCTTGTTGTAGAGTTTGTTTATGGCTGGAGTCCACCAGACCGGGCGCCTGCCTTTGGTGGAAAAGGTCTTGATTTTATTAGGGATTGCTTGATCCATACATTCCTGGAGGTGCTCGTAGAAGGCATTTGTAAGGGTTTCAGCAGCGTGGGTTGTGGTTTCCACTGGCTCGGGGCCTTGAAGGATACCACTCCAGTCTTAAGAAGTGTGAAGTTTGCTTTTGAGAAGTTCTTCACTGTGGTCTTTTTGCTGGGGTGGGGTGGGATGTGGATCTCCAGTGAGATTAATTTATGGTCTGATCTCACCAATGAGGGATATACTTCCGGTGTGGAGCATTTTGTCCCCATGTTTGTGATGATCAGGTCTAGTATATTTTCTCCTCTTGTGGGAATGGTGACTAGTTGTTCCATAGCATTTGAGTTTATGAACTCAAGGAACCTTTGGGCTAGGGTGTTGGGGCTTGAGTAATGTTCCCAGTCTATGTTTGGGTAGTTGAAGTCACCCAATATGATGGTGTTTGGAGAGACATTTAATACTCTCCAGTGTCTTCAGGAAGGCTGTGTGGGTTTCTTGAGTTTGAGAAGGTGGTCTGTAGCATGTTACAAACTGTAGGGCAGTTTTACCTATGGTTAATTGCACCTGGATGGTCTCCGATGCTTCGTGCATTGCCACTAACCTGGAGGTGTGGGTATCCTTTATGAATATGGATACTCCCCCTCCTTTTGTAGTTCGGTCTGGATTTTGGGGCCGGAACGCATGATATGAGGTATAACCTGATAGTGCTGGGGTGCTCTCAGGAGCCTTGAACCAGGTTTCAGTCACAGCACAAACATCGATGTTCTCCATACTGAGGAGGGCTTCGAGGGCGTGCATCTTGAGGTTTAGACTTCTGGCATTGAGCAGTATTACCCTTAGTTTTTCTCCATTTTTGTTTTCTAGGCGTAGGTTTATCATTTGAGCCTTGCCTAAAAAGGCACTATGGGGGTGGCAAGAGCCTTTGCCAATATCCGGAAGCCCAGGGTGACAGGTGCAAGCCGTCCCTTAAGCAGCGTGGCTTGTCAAGCATGTCATCCCAGGCAGACAGACATTGGATCCCCTTAGAATGACACCAGTAATTAAACCAATTATTAAAGCTGATCATTTTGTCTCTGTATTGTGGCATCATTCTTGGTGAGGGTAGGATACTGCTCAGGGTCAGGGTCATACCGGCCTGGGCTACATAATCTGAGAGCTCCTCTATGTCTCTTTTCATGTAGTCCAGGGAGGTACGTCTCAGGTCGTTCACACCGGCATGGACAATGACTGAGTCATACTTATACTTGCTGTGGAGTGACCTGAGTGCTTGTGTTATGTGGCGGATTCTAGCGCCTAACAGGCAGCTAACTGTGATCTTTTCCTTGTTCAGTCTGGTGAGTGGGACGTCAGTGTGTCTGACTATGGAGTCACCTATAACAAGTGTGTCTGGCATTGTGTTTGGCCTTAAGGGCTGTGACTGTTTAGCACACTGACTTTGAGAACTATGTGTTGCATGTCTTATGTCTTGAGGTGGCAGTTGCTTGGGTGTCTGCTTTGGAGGCCTCTGTAGTTTTGGTAGATTTTTGATCAGTGCCTCCAGTATGTCTTTGTGTGTTTATGTGTTTGTTTTGCAGTTGTGATAGTTCTATGTGAAACTGGGTTTGTGGTGTGCGTGGTTTCCTTCTCCTCCTGTCTGGTCTTGCCAGTCCTGAGTTGAGAGAGCTCAGCCTCCAGTTTGGCTATATAGTTGCATCTCTCACATGTATTTGTGTTTTGTGGGAGAAGGAGTGGGTTGTCTGTGTACATGAGGCAATTGTAACATTGCCTCAAGATGCCCAGATTCACCAGTTGAACAGGAGAGGACGCTAGCAACTGACCCTTCGACATGCTAGAAAAAGTGAAAAAGTTTGCTGTGTAACTGAGTCAGAAGGGACCTATAGGGAAATGGGTACTCAAGTGGATTCTAGGCTAATGTAGTACTTTGTTTAGTATACAAGTACTTTACCTATATAAAAATGCTTTAGGAGCAAGTGCTGAGCTTTACCTATATAAAAATGCTTTAGGAGCAAGTGCTGAGCTATTGAGATAGAGAATAGACTGTTTAGATTGCAAGTAGAGAAGTTCTAAGGGAAAAATTGAAGAGCAGACTTTACGGAGCCAGAAATAGTTTAACCTTGTTTAACTGGTGCTGCCGATGGTGCTCTATGGGCAACTCAGCTAAATCACGCCAAAGCACTAAAGCGGGCTTTATAGCAGGGGGTTGAAAAGACCTAGGAATTGACCCAAAATGGCCAATAGACTACAAGTTTCTGGCTGGAACCACTGCTCTAGGGACAAATAGGCTGCTCAGTGCTCCCCACTCCCACTGGTGAACAAAGAAGCTTCCCTTTATCCAAATAAGGATATGGAATAGCACAGGAACCAAGCCAAAGCCCAGAGATCAGCAAACTCTGAAGACTGGACTATTCTAGTTCAGTAAGGTGGGAAAACAAGATTTTTTTTTTTTTTTTTTTTTTTGCAGAAAACAGAGGAAAAACAGACAGTAAATGCTATAAATGCTTTTAAACGGCTAGCGCACTTGAGTGTGTTAGCCTACAGGTAAAATTAAGCAACAAATAACTTTTTTAAAAGTGCAAAACAGTTAATCAACACAAAAACAGTTTAAATAGAATGCAGAGCTGTATAAACAGGCGAAAATGCAGTCGCTAAGCAGTAAATAATCAAAAAGCCAGAAAAAAATATCAGGAAAAAGTCACTCTTTTGCTTTCTGCTGCTTGTAGAACTCTGCAGGACACCACGAGGAGCTGTGCTGAGTTGAAGCATAGTAAATCGGCCAATTTAACAAACACTGATAGTGTGTTTCCTTTTGTGAAACAGAATACTGGAGTTTGTACAGTGTTTTCCTGACTACCAGAGAATTGATTTGATTTGTGGATAGTCTAGAAAAAAAATGGATAAGATCACAGGCAATACCACCAAACTGGCTTACCTAGTGCCCAGTGTCTGCACCTGATAGAGCACCCATCCCCTCAGCTAGTCATCAGAAAACAAAAGAAAATCCATTACCTAAACCTGGATTCACACCCCTTCAGTACAGGCAAAGGGAAAAAAATCATTTGACTTTTCCTGTAACAAACAGATTTGTACACTTACACCAACTTTATACAAACTGGCTTCCTACAGCCAAGTGACCTTCTTGATACAACTTAACACATATGAAGCTCTGATGTGCCTTTTGGCACCATCATCAGAAATGCCAGTAGAGAAACAAAAAGACTGCAGAAACTGTCATTGTTGATCACCAGGTGGCTGCCTCCTTTACCTCACCCTTGCTAAAACTTGTTATGGCAGCCAGTCACAGGTCAGCCGCCAGATTGCCACTATGCTTACTTCTGATTCATGACGCCATGATACTCCTTCCTTTATGTTAAATACCTTCTCCCCTACAAAGTCACATACAAACATATATGCATTCCTTACATATGCAAAATGACCAAACTCCTGATCATGGCTGTTCCTTGAAATCTTGCTGACAGTGAAGATGTGATAATCCATTGGTACCACCGACCGCCTCAAAGAATGTAAGATGAGAAGATCAAACTACAGCTTTTCTGGAACATATTGCCCATTTGCTTTTACACTTCCTTAAATTCATTTTCTGTAAGTGCTATCACTTCAAAAAATGATCATTGTACCTCGGCTCTTCCAAGAGAGCCACTAATTCCATATAATCATCCTCCCCAAGTCACACACTGCTCATTGTGTAAACAAGGTAAGAGCTATTATAACACTGGTGTTCAGGAACTCATAAGAAAACATTAGCTTTACATTTAGCAGTTTACTCTACTTTTAAGATAGTAACAACATGCATTGGAATGTCATCTCTTTTCAAGAATACTCATTTGAACAGCCAAGAATGACATATGTTGGTTAAAACCCTCAACAAAAGACAGTGAAATCATTCCACCTGGCTATAACATCTTCACTCGACAGACTCTCAAAAAGGAGGTATTGCCATATTATTTAAAACTAACCTTCAAATAACCACATACCAAAAACCTCCCCAGGACTCAAGCTGAAATTCTTATTACCAAACTAGAACTAAACCCAGTCAAATCAATCTATATTATCTGTATCTATCTACCCCAGGTAATAACATTTCCACCATCGAAAAGATCCTATGTTGGCTATCACTAAACTTACCCCAAGAGATAATCATCTTAGGCGATGTAAACATTGATTGGGAATCTTGTAACAACAAACAACCTACTAGCCATATCAACCTTTATGGATTCTCTCAAAACATCACCTCCCCCACTCGAATAAATAAATCTAACAAAAAAGAAAGTATGATAGACTGGATACTCACCAACTACCAACCCCATACCTATACAACAGGAACACTCCCTGATGACATAAGTGACCACTTACTAACCTACATCATAAGGCTTAAAACCAACCCTCCTACCCAAATAATAACCAAAACTATCAGATCCAAAAAAACATTCAACGTGGATTTATTCCAGAAAGAACTAGAAGCATGCAACTGGACACCCTTAAAACATCTTCAACTAGATGAAGCTGTTGATGTCTTTAATGCTAAGTTTCTAACTATCCTCAACTATCATGCCCCCTCACGCTCCATCAGAATCAAGACTAAACCTGCCCCCTGGCTATCAAAAGAAACCAAACAAAAAATTACTCTTAGGAATAAAGCCTGGAACAAATCTCGCTTAACTAAAAACACCACAGACTTCCAAACCTTTAAGCAACTAAGAAACGAGACCAAAAAACTAATAATGAACGATAAAAAAAACTTTTACCTGAAACCACAACATTCTCCCAAAAAACACAAAAAAATTCTGGGCAACCATTAATCAATTACTACAGCCATGTAAACCTGTCACACCCAACCCACAAGGCTCTGACATAAATAACCCCAAACAAACAGCAAACTCCTTTAATTCATTCTTCACAGAAACTATACAAACCTTAGCAAGTCAACTTCCCATCAAAAATGCAAACATGTCAACGAGCAAAACAAACCCACCCCCTACTTTTCACTTCCAACCAGTCTCTACTACTTATATTCTCTCCCTTCTAAAAAAACTGAAACCATGTACTCCCTCTGCCGACCTATTACCCGCAGAATACTTGCAATTAGCAGCCAAAGCAATAGCCTTGCCTATCTCTATTCTGATCAACAGAACCATCACTGAAGGATATGTCCCTAAACTCTGGAAAATCTCCCACATTATCCCACTCCATAAGGGGGGAAATTCTACTGAAATATTGAACTACCGCCCCATAGCCCTTCTTTCACCCTTATCTAAGATCATGGAAAGGTGTATACACAAGCAACTGCTTCACCACCTTCTCCAGAATAACCTACTCTCTAACACCCAGCACGGTTTCAGACCATCCCACAGTACAACCACTGCCCTCCTCTCCTTTACAGATACAATCAACAAAAATCGCAACAATAACACCCTCTCCTCAGCAATTTTCTTAGATCTATCCAAAGCCTTTGACATGGTCAACCACCAAATACTCATTCACATTCTTCATTCCACTTCACTTGATACCCAATCTCTTAACTGGTTTAAGTCCTACTTACAAAACAGACATCAAGCAGTACTCTGGAACTCCACTCTATCCTCCCAACTGCCTGTCAGCATTGGAGTCCCACAAGGGTCTATACTAGGCCCCTGCTATTTTCCTTATTTATCAATGACCTACACCATGTGGCTCCCAAGCCACATGCATACCATTTGAGCGATTCAACACTTGTCTGCTCCGCCCATACAACTGTATCACACCTTCACTCCCTCACACAACACATATTTAACTCTGTAGAAGACTGGTTTTCCCAACACTGTCTACTACTCAACCCAAAAACAAAGCTGCTCCTTTTTACACCATCTAGCAAATCTCCCTCATTGATTTCACCATAACATCAGCAAATGGCACACCTATATCTCAAGAGTCAACTACCAAACTACTAGGCATTACCATAGACAACAACCTTAACTTCAATGCCCATATTAACAACACACTAAAAGCATTAACAAAAAATAGGCTCTCTACAGAATCAAACCTTTCCTAACTCCAGAATCTAGAACAACCATAGCCCTCACCCACCTTATCTCACCCCTTCTCTATGCCTCCCCAATTTTTACTAAATTATCCACAACAAACCTGTCAAAACTAGAAAACTCCTACCACAACATAGCCAGATTTGCCACCGGAAACCCTTACAGAACCCACCACTGTAATAATCTAAAACAACTAGGCTGGCTTGAATACCAACAGCAACTAAAAACTAACCAGCTTACCATAGTCCATCAAATTCTTTATCAACCTGATAAAACCCTATACTATCAAGCCTGATTCACTTACCACAACCTAAAGTCCCTTAGATCCGCACACAAACTTCTTATAGACACGGTCAAATCAAACAACAAGGCCGGAGACTCTCTTTTCTCTAACACTGTTGGAAAACATTGGAACCTGCTTCCGTCTGAACTCTCAACTATTCCCTCTAAATCTCTCTTTAAAAGAAACTCAAGCTTTACCTCAAAACACAATGGCTGTGCCCTGTACCAACACTGACTAACATTATTTTTATGTTCATCTGACCTACTCACCCCAATATTTAATTCACTTTCTTTTCAGTTATTTCCATTTCCCTCTCTATGAAATGTCTAAGAGATACTTCCTGCTATCTTGTTCTACTATGACTTCTTTACTCCCCTACTTTTTATACCACTTAATTTATTATTATTTTTTATATTAGAATCTTAGTTCTTACAGTTTTTAAACTTAGCATCAGTATAATTTCTAAGTGGAGCTTATCTCCATTACTTCTTTCTTTTTTATACCACTTGTTTATTACTTTTATATTAGAATTTATTTCTTAACTGTTTTTATACTTAGCATCAGTAAAGTTTATAAGTGGAGCTTATCTCCCCGGGCCTCTACTGAAAATGGACATGTATCCAGCTAGACCAGCCCGGTCAACAAATGTAAAATAAAATAAAAAATAAAAATAAATATTAACGAATATTTAAAAAATGCATTGACAATAGTAATGTAAAACAATGCTCATAACTATATTTCAGATTTTGGACATGCTAATGGGAAAATAAGCAAGTACACATAACCTATTCTAAGCAACACCCAAATCCCAGCTGCAGTTATCAAAGTTAGATTTCAAACCACAGTTGCAAAAACTGTCCAATATACCCAACACCCCCCCAAGCAGCATCTCAGAAGTGTCATTTTCCTTCTTCCCTTGTCAGAGAATAATCTTGTGAATTGTTATTATTTAAACCAAAATATAAAAAAGTCACAAGCCATTCATTAAAAATTGCAAGAAAGAGTCCTCACTGCGGTAGCATTGTCGCCTCACAGTAAGATGCTGTCCGGTTCGATTCTCAGCTAGAGTGTCTTCTGCATGGAGACATGCGTGAATGGGCTTACCTTTGTTGAAGGTTGTGCTTCAGGCCTGGCAAGCTGGTACATAAAAATCAACTGCCAATCATTAGTGGACCGGAGTTCCGCTGTGGCGACCCCTAACCGGAAAAAGCCAAAAGACACAAACAAACCTACTGAAAAAAAAAAATGAAAAATGTATCTGTGAACTCACTGGACTGTGAAGTACTGTTGGTGCTTACTTTTGTTCCTTCTACCTCCAAATTGTTCTCTTTGCTCAGCTCCGGAGCTCTCATACGCTGGACAACATCCTCTACCTGCCACATGGACTTAGCCTCCTCTTCAGAACTGCTAGCTTAAAATTTGGTGCAACTGCAAATTAGATTTAGTTCCACCATTCCACACTGGTGTTGTAAGCATGCGCACGCATGATTCTCCTTAAAGGAGAAGACTGCGCTAATACTGCAATCAATGGTATCTGCTGCCTGCAGCTGTAGTAGGAGGGAGGGCATGGCACTCGCTCATGGTGGCACAAAACCCAGACTTCACATGTCCGGTTTTGAATGATATTTGTAACTGGACAATTTCTCAGAAAACCGGACAGTCTGGTCAAAAAACGGGCAGCTGTCAACCCTACTCGAACATCTGAGGCAATGATCTGTCTTCTCTACATAAAAACAATTAAAGAGTTCGCAATGAGCTAGATATACTAAAGGTTTGGTAAGACAGTTAGCAGTGACCTTAAAGAAATATTTCCTATGGGTAGTAGGATGTAAGAACTTACTATCACTATCTATCAAATCACTAAAATTTCAGCTCCCACAGTGAAATGTACCAAGCCCATTGATGGTATTAAATCACCTTTCTTGTAACACAACATCCTTTTTAACTATTTCATGTTTCTAAACCTGAACACAGGTTTAGACCCAATAACAACATTCACTAAATGATCTGATGTGAGGACGCACAAATTTTTTTCTATAATGTATCACTTCACTGAAAGACCATTTCACTGACACCCATTTCACTGAGATCAAATCACCTAAAGTTTATTTCACTGAAAGTTCATTTCACCTAAAACTCATTTCACTGACAAGTAGAAGTCTAAGGCAAGTCAAAGGTAAATGTCCTTTTCCCTACTGTAGTGCGATCCTGGTGTTAGTATATATAGTTAGGGGAGATGTGGGGGGCAGGTGTGGGGTTGGTTTTCTGTTGTCTGGTTTTGTTTTACATTCTTTGGTAAAACAAAACTAGGTGTGAGGCTATGCCCCTGACACCCCGAATGTGGGGGGCTGTGCCCCAACACCCCTCATAACTATATATGCTAACACCAGGATTGCACTACAGTGGGGAAAAGGACATATACCTTTGACTTGCCTTAGAGTACTACTTGTCAGTGAAATGAGTTTTAGGTGAAATGAGTTTTAGGTGAAATGAACTAGAGGTGATTTGGCTCAGTGAAATGGTTATCAGTGAAATGGTCTTTCAGTGAAGTGATACAAATCCATACATATATATATATATATATATATATATATATATATATATATATATATGTTTACATCATACCTCTCAACCTCTTAGCCCAATAAATCTGGACAAAGCCTGACCTAATGGGGGTACAAAGGCCCAAAAATATGGACAGATTTCAAATATTACTCTTATAAACTTAGAAAGTTGCTAGAATAATAGGACATGTATAAAACTGCATTTTCTAAAGGGTATGAAGTGTAAAACTCAAATGTATGACATTGTTTACTAATTTCATTCCTCAGATCATTCTGGCGATGTGCCAGAATGCCAAAAATTTTGAGGAACAGGCCAAAATTTTGAGGCAAAAATCTGGACATTGTCCGAAAATCCAGATAGTTGAGAGGTATGATTTACATACATTCTGCGTGCGTGCATGTGTGTGTGAGTATGTGTGTGTGTGTGTGTGTGTGTGTGTGTGTGTGTGTGTGTGTGTGTGTGTGTGTGTGTGTGTGTGTGTGTGTGTGTATAGGGAATATGTTTTCCATGCATTAAATGAAATATCAGGTCCTGTAGGCTTAGGGAATGCGTTTTGGGATAAACCGTGAAGCCATAAGTCCCAGTGAAGGTTCCCCAGTCCTGCAGTATAAGATATTTAATTTATTTCACAGAGCAGACAACCACATGTTCTATTAATTTTCCCTGTCATACCTGCGCAGTTATGACCCTAGCCCTGAGCAGCATCCTACCATCACCCAGAATGATATTGCAGTACAAGCAGAAAATGATTGACTTCAGCAATTGGCTAAGTTTCTGGTGTCTTTCTAAGGGGATCCAGTATCTATCTGCTCGGGATGACATGATTGACAGACTTCGATGCTTTGCCAGAGATGGCCTGCATCCGTCACCCCTGGGTTTCTAGATACTGGCTAAGGCTCTTGCCACCCCTATAGTGGCTTTTTTAGGCGATGTTCCAAAGACCAAATTATCACCATAACAGCTGTAAATAACTGCAGTCTGAGGGTCATACTGCTCAATGCTAGAAGTTTAAATCTCAAAATGCACTTGCTTGAAGCACTCCTCAAAATGGAGAACATTGATATTTGTGCAGTAATGGAGACCTGGTTTAAAGCAGCAGAAAGCACCCCTACGCTACCAGACTATATCTCATTCCACACCTTTTGGCTCCAGAACATGGACCAAAGCTCCAAAGGTGGTGGTGTCTCCATATTCATAAAGGATATGTACACCTCCAGACTAGTAGCATGCTATTACAGTCAGTAGCATGCTATTACAGTCAGCATAAAAGTTACAGTAAAATCTGTGGCCAGTAACTGGATGTAAGAAGCAGTCACATTCAGTGATATATGAACAAACACTGCAACCATCACATTTAAACACCCCTTTCACTGTCAGATTTGACTGTGTTCTCATCTCAGTGGATTTATAACATAACATTCTCTTAATCGATTTGTAGTTTTTAAGGGTAAATTTAGGTTTACAGCCTACCACTTCTTTAAGCTTGGGATCTGTCATAAGTATATTCCAGTGCTTCTTTACAGTGTTCCAACCATTATATACATTATTAGAATAGCTCAATGATGGCCTTACAGTGTCACCCCATATTTCCCTGGGTGTCTGCATATTACTTGATGCTTCACCAAAATATGGTCGTGCTCTATCATGTCTATGTATCAACACTTCATCCTGTATCTGATGCACCTTATGTTCCCTATATCCTCTCTGGCAGAAGTCCTTAGCTAAAGTATCAAAGAAAAAATACATATCACTGTATTTATTGTGCAACCTCGCATGTCTAAAGAACTGACCTCTCATTACATTTCTTTTCAGATACTTAGGATGCATACTTTGTGTGCATACAACAGATTGTTCTTCTTGCAAGCCTTCTTATAAATGGTAATATTAATCATACCACCGTCCTTCCTAATATATACATCTAGGAAGTCCACACCCACATAAGAAAAACTATATGTGAATTTCAAAAAAGTAGCCGTGTCATGTAAATACTGCACAAACTCTTGTAGAGTTCCTAACATACCCGCCCAAATTAAAAAGACATTGGGCAGGATTCACAAAGGCTTGCACGGAGTGTAAGAGACGTGTAACACTCCATGCAAACCTCGCGATCCAGGAACAGCCCGAAACTCCGTGTAAGAGACCAGCTAAAACGTCTCTTACACGGACTGGGCGTGGATATGCTAAATACCTCACTTGCAGCCAAAAGGTATGCAAATGAGGTATATTAGCGATTCACGAAGCAGAAACCAGCCCGTGTAACAGACGTTTTAGCTGCAGAAATGTACTCAGTTGACAACTGAGTACGTTTCTGCAAAAATCACAATGGAGCCATGTCAGCTCCAAATAAAGGGTGCATATGTGTCAGACAGCATGCCAATGGCCAAATATGTGGCCATTGGCAAGGTACTCCAATGCAAATATTAAAAAAATATAAACGGGCTGCGCTGTATAAAACATAAAAATGAAGGTTATAAACCCACAAATGTGGGTTTTATGCAATACATGGAATGACAATGCAGGGACCAGCAGACCAAAAACAACATGGCCACCGTGTAGTGGTTGCTAAGGGGGGAAGCTGAGTCTAAGACATGTAACTAAGCATTAGTAGGCAATCTGATGCAAATGAGTGTTAGGATACTGAATCCCACAGTCACATAGCAAATGAGCACAGTCTGAGTAGTGTAAGAGATACATAAGGGGGAGGAATAGAGTAGGAGATAGGTGACATCACAGGGGGGAATGGTAGAAAGAAATGCAGTTCATTGGAGGTCAGTGTAACATGACAGATGACAGACACAGATCAGGGAAAGAGGAGTGCCACAAGATAAGCATGGGAAAGTCAAGAAATGGAAGGTGTACACTGTTACTTATACCAAAGTTTCTTGCTGGTCATGCATGCGCACGTGTGCGCGCCATGAAGCGCGAGTAGGGCAGTGCGCGCACGTGTAAGGCAGACTGAGCATGTGGGAGCGTGTTGGTAGACTTTGAAGACTGTTTACGCTAGTGTGCGCATGTGTAGGGCAGACTGAACATGTGGGAGCTTGTTGGCAGACTTGTAAGACTGTTTGCGCTGGTGTGCACACGTTTTAACTCCAATAGGCAGATCCTGAACAGTGTAAGCATGTGTGCACGTGTGTAAGCCACTGTGAGCGTGTCTCTGCTGGTATGCACGCTGCTCCCCCCTGAGGAAACAGAAAGGAAAAAGGAAGCAACAGGATTAGTAGGAAGCTAGCAGGGAATACTGCTGGAGCTAGCAGGTGAAAACAGTTAGAAGCAGGCAATTACACAGGCAGAATAGTAGCCCAGCCCAGCACTTAAAACTCTGCAAACAGCAGTGCAGGATGTTTCTCTCAAGAGACACTGCAAGACAGGAGTAAGCTATTAGAAGTGAAAACTGAAAAAGCTGAACTCAGAGCAGAAATGTTAGGGGCTGCCATAGCTGTCATAATGAGACATAGGCGACTTGCTGAGGGTGGTGACAATGCAGATGGTGCCAGACAACCCACAGTGAGGAGACAGAGAAGAGTGTACAGGCCCAGGGTCACCTACCACGGGTTACATGAGCTGGAGATAGTAGAGCACTATAGAGTGGACAGAGAGCTCCTGCAGCAAATAGTCGAGCTGTGCAGGCCACGCCTCACACACAGAACCAACAGAGTGGAACCCATCCCAGTGGAAACCAAGGTATGTGTTGGCCTAAGAATACTAGCAACAGGTACCTTCCAAAGACCAACTGGTGATATGATGGGGATATCACAGGCATCAGCCTCCAGGGTACTGCACCAGTTCCTGGATGCCATGTCAGCACATGCCGGTGATCATGTATATTTCCCCAATGCCCGTGAGGTATTGGCCAGCAATATGCGTCTCTTCCAGCAAATAGCGGAATATCCTGAGGTAGTGGGTGCAATAGACTGCACGCACATACGCATCAAAGCACCAGCCGGTGAGCGGGGTAGGGCCTACATTAACAGCAAGGGCTTCCCCTCCATCAACTGCCAGGTCATGTGTGATGCCTAGGGCATAATAATGAATGTGTGTGCTGGCTGCCCTGGGAGCTACCATGATTCCCACATCTGGCATTTGACGCAGCTGTACCAGACATTTGCCAATGGGGACATCCCACATGGACACCTAGTGGGGGATGCAGGTTATGCACTGGAGCCGTGGCTAATGACACCCATCAGAAACGCACACACACCTGAACAGGAACGCCATAATGAGGCACATGCACAAACATGTAATGTAATAGAGCGTGTGTTTGGGCTGCTCAAGTCATGGTTCCGGTGTCTCGACACATCTGGTGGAGCCTTGCAGTACTCACCAACTACATGTACCCAAACTGTCTTGGTATGTGCTATGCTACATAATATGATCTTGCGAAAACAGCTGCAGCAGGACCAGCATAGGGCTGGGCCAAACAGCCCCCCACCATTGCCAAGGCCATCACAGGCAGAGCGTGACTCAGAGGAGGAACAACCTGAGCCTGCCCCAGTAGGCAGAAGGAGGTGTGCCCAGTATGCCCTGGCCTTGGCAAAGAGGCAACGCATAGCACATACACTGGCTCAGTAGGAACCCTGGGAATGATACCCCCTCTGACTCACTCAAATAATAACAGGGATGCCTAAAATGACATGACCTGCTAACAAACATGTACAGGGAGTGTAATATGTGCATCCGACAGAGGCAGCCCTGCAGCACCACCTGAGGCATGAATGCCATGTGTTAAGTAATGTAACACCATGTACTATATGCACACCTGAGGGCCCTGACTAACATCCACCCTCACCAAGCATGAAGCCACAAAATGACGATGGGATGATCAATTGCAATAACTGGCTGAAGTAATGCAGTTAGTCAAAGGGGAGCCAATGTGTTTCAGCCTGGGAAGACATGCTGAGCATGACATGATGCACCACCTGCTAGGGGTGGCGTGCACCTATCAGTCCAGGCCCCATGGATACTGGCAAAGGCTGTCAGTACCCACAGCATGCCCTGAATAGGTATGTCTCAAAACACAAACCCACCTTCATAGGTACCACAACGGATAGGAACCTAGATGTAATGCTACCCAATGCCAGAAGTCTAAACAGCAAGATGCGTGCAGTGTAAACACACAGTATGGAGAATGTTGATATCAGTCCTGTAATAGAAAACTGGGTCAAGGCTCACATCAGCACCCTAACACTACCAGGTTACACCTCATACTGTGCTGTATAGCTGCAAAACATGGAACAAGCTACAAAAGGAGGGTGACTAGCAATAAATGTCAAGGATAACCACACCCCCATGTTGGTACCACAACAAGAAGCAGCATGGATTAGCCATGGTCAAATACCAATGGCTAAAACCGCCTCCCAGTATATAGCCTGCTGCAGACTACTGTCCTAATACCAGGAACTGCACCTGGCCTATGTTGGAATACATGAATATATCAAGCCCCTCAAACCACATTATATTGCTTGACTGAAAATACCCAGACATACACTGGGAGCATTATACTAGCACCAACACAGTAGGAGAAAAGTTCCCAGAATCCATAAACCAAAATGTCCAGGAACAACATACCACTCCCACAAGAGGGGTAAGCATACTGGATGTGATAATCAGCAACATGTGTACTGGATGGCAAGATGAGAAGTGTATCCCTCACTGGTAAGACCAGACCATAGAGTAATCACACTGGATATACACATCCTGACCACAGTCCCTGGCCAGAAAACCACAGTGAAAAACATGTGTAAAGCATAGGTTGCACCCCTCAAAACCGATGTGGAATCCATGAAAGGCCCTGTGCAAGTGCAGAATATGGGATACACTGCAGAACATGTTATACAGGCATTCCATGAACACAGCCAGGAATGCTTGGATTATGCAATCACAAATAACAACAAGACACAATGCCGTACACGCAGGCTTCTGGCATGCTGGACTCCAGCCATTACCAAACCATGCAAGAGAATGGGGAAGCTACTACATTATAGAGCAAACATAAAAAGGGAAGTAATCACTGATCAGTAGTATGGCAATAAAATATGTCCACACATACAATCCACTAAGGCCAGCCACAACAAGTAGAATCTGCGAATCCAGAGGCAATGTGACACCTGCCCCAAGTACACAAACAACCCACAACTCCCCCCAATAAATACAAATATATGTGACTCAGTACTGTCAAAACTAGTCAGGAGGAGAAGGTAACCACATACACCACAAACCCGGTCCCACATAGACTTATCACAGCTGTAAACCAAACACATAAACACAGAACAACATTCCCGGAGGCCCTAATTACAAACACACCACACCAACAGAGGCCTCCAAAGCAGATCCCAAGCAACCACAACCTCCAAACATAGCACATGCAACACATAGTACACAAAGCTGGTGTGCCAAACAGTTACAGGCCAGAAGGAGAAACAACATGCCTGATACAGTTGTAATAGGTGTCTGTATAGGCAGACACACTGCTGTCCCACTCACCAGACTGAACAAGGGAAAGGGTACAGTAAGCTGCCTGTAGGCTGCCACAATATGCCACATAACACAAGTACGCACGTCACCCCAAAGCAAGCAGAAATATGATGCACTCATTGTCCATGCTGGTGTGAATGACCTGAGATGTACCTCCCTGGACTACATGAAAAGAGACATGGATGAGCTCTCTGAGTATGTACTCCAGGCCAGTATGACACTGGCCGTTTGCAGCATCCAACCCTCACCAAGAATTATGCCACAGTACAAACACAGAATGATCAGCTTTAACAGGTGGCACAGTTACAGCTGTCAGTCCAAGAGGGTCTAATGTCTGTCTGCTTGAGATGTCATGCATGACAAGCCATGCTGCTGTTCCAGGGATGGCTTGCACCGTCTGGATACTGGATAAGGCCTTTGCCACCTCCATAGAGCCATACATAGGCAAGGCCAAAAAGACTAACCCACCACCCTAGAAAACATAAGTGGTAAGAAACATAAGGGTAATGCTGACCAATGCCAGATGTGTAAACTGCAATATGCATGCACCTGAGGCACTTCCCAGTATGGAGAACATCGATGTCTGTGCAGTGACAGAAGCCTGCTGCAAGCCTACTGATAGCACACCAGCCCTACCAGGTTATACCACATATCATGCGTTATGGCCCCAACACCTGGACCAAAACATCAAAGGAGGGGAGTATCCATATGCAGCACAGACACCCATACGACCAGGTAACTGACAATGCACGGCAGCGGAGACCACCCATGTGCACCTAAGTGTAGTCAAAACTGCTGTACAGTCTGTAGCATGCAACAGACCACACTCTCACACACAGGAACCCCACCCAGACATCCTGAAGACACTGGACAGTATGAATGTCCCACCAAATATCAGACAAGGTACTCACAAATTACCACATAGGTGGTAAACCATTATGTATGCAAGGAGTAATCAGGGACCTAGGGACACAAGTCGACAGTAACCTGTCATGTGACACTCACAATGCCAATGTGGCTAGGAAGATTGTCTATATTGGACACCGTATCTACATCAACAGAGGTCACTGTGCCCCTGTACTGTTCCCTTATCAGACCCATAATCTAGTACAATGACTCATATGGGATGTACCGTACCTGACACCTGCAGCGGTTAGGAAGACCTCAAAGGTACCCACCAAGAGGATAAAGGGTGTCAAATATATGTCATATGCTGCCTGGCTGTAGACACCCCAGCTGAATGCAGTCACAGACTGCCTACACAGAGGCATTGTATGTCTGTTGTACAAGGCCATGTCCAACACAGGAGTAATGGACATGCTCCACCACAGGAAATCAAAGCCATTGGAGCTGTGAGAGTGACAGATGTCAGCCTCAACACATAATGAAATAGGATGTGCTGGAGGGACAGATACATAACCCAGAGGCTCCCCACACCCAGAAACAGGATCCCAATCCATGTTAGGCTGAGCCCCTCACTGACACCCCTCAACAGGAATATTGCCAAGTGGATGGATGATCGTACATGTACACTGGGGGTCTTCACTGTGTCATGTCCAGACAGAGGCACAGTAAAGAAAATCATAAATGGCCATAATAGTCACATAGCAAGGGGTGGCAAAAGACACACACACTCTGGCTAGGCTTACTAATGCCCTAGGGTGGATAGCCTAGTATGAACCTATGAAACTATGAAGATACAAATTGTACAGGACACTAAGGATAATCACAAGGCTTACTTAACTGATGGTAGGAACCATGTTGGGAATTCACAGATATGCTCCGAATCACACAGATATTACAAACAACATACCAAACACACACACATATTGCCAACATACAACCTGACAGGTTCAGTGCAACCCCCCCCCCCAGAATGCAAAATATCTATCCCAGCAGACTGCTGGTCCCCTGACATTGCAGATGCTGAGGTAACAGCCATCATCTGCAAAGCAAAACACACAGCAGCAAAGGTATGTGATGGTGTCCTGGGCTGAGGCCAACATGGACTCCAAGAATAATGGAATGCCAAATCACACTACTGCCCAATGTCAGCCTTACCACAGGATATGTACCCAAAGAGCAGTGTACAACAACAGTGGTCCTTCACAACAAAGGTGTTGCCTGAATGGATACTGCAAACTACCACCCCAGGATCCTGACAAGCTTGGTCTGCACAGCTATGGAAAGGATCAGTATGTATCGCAGACATAAAGCTATCGTGGACCTACTGACACCGGACCCTACCCAGTGTGGCTGTCATAACTGCAGATCCTGCCCCTAAACATGTTTGACCCATTTGAAACAGTCATTAAGGTCATTGATGAGGGCAATGTGGTCCACACAGCGTAGCTGGACCGTGCATATGCTTCCAGACAATACCCTATGAGTTCAGTATGGATATGTTCACCAGCTTAAATATAAACCCCTATGTCAGTAGAGGGGTTGCAAACCAGACCAAGGACAGAACTGACATGGTCAGACATGCTGCATCCATGTCAGACTACAAAACAGATATGAGTGGCATCCCACAAGGCTTGGTCCTGGGACCTCCCCTGTTCCATATATATGTCCCATAGGTACAGGCCAACATGGAAGGACTGTGACTGAACATGTATGCAGAGGAGTACAAACTGCCCACCATATCCGACCCCCAGCTGACACAAGCAACCCACAAAAGGGCCACATAGAAAGAGACAACTGGAGCCATAGCCATGTCAGCAAGCTAATTGCAGAACTGTGTATAGACAACCACCGTGGATATACAGGAAGTGCCCACAAATTACCACACAGGTGTTAACCCATTACGTACCTAACATGTAATGAGAGACCTGGGGACACAAGGTGATAGATATCCTGCATTGGACAAACATGTGGCTGTAGTGTTCGCAGAAACATACCATATACCCACCCAGTCATGAAGGTTGTCAGATGTAGACAAGGGGAGGTCACTGTGGCTCTGCAGTCATCCTTCATCAGTGTCACAATTGACTACAATAGCCCCTGTGAGATATACCTCAGCAGATACCTCCATCAACTGTAAAGTCCACAACAGTACCCCACCAGGAGTAGCAAAGAGCATGAACAGATGTCATGTGTTGCCTGAGTAAACAAACTGCAGCTCCACACACTGCCATACTGCCCACCCAGAGGCAAGCTGTGCCTGATGTATGAAGCCATGTCCAAGCTGGAATCAATGAACATGCTGCACCTTGTGCAATCTGAATGACAGTGAGCTATGCACATGAGAGACCTGAACCCCAGCACTGACATACATAGGACAAGCTGTACAGAATGATCCATAACACAGAAGCCACCCCCACTCTTGAGTAAACTCCCAGTACAGGTTAGCCAGAGAGTCACCTATCGACACCCCTCAAGAGGAATCCTGATGAGTGGATGGGAGATGGTAGGTTAACCCTGTGTATCACTGTTATGTCAGAGGTAGACGGAGGCACAGTATACTAACCATGACACATGTCATGGCAAACTCCAGTTACAATGTGTGTCGAAGGACAAACACACTCTGTGACTAGCATCAGAAATGGCCTAGGGAACATCGCTTGTGTTTGCCAATGTCCACCCATGTTGTGGAATACACTACCAATGTTGGACGAGCCTGGTGTAGGTAGTCCATATCTGAACATAATGCAACATGGTCATATGTGCACACCTGGCCGCTACACAGTCTGTTGTGCTCACTATGAAGATGTCAAGCAGTGATAGCTCTAAAGCCCAGGATACTGTCCACCACTGTGAAAGTACTGAACCAGTACACTATACGGTACTACAGTGTTAGGTCATTATGAAAGGATGTTAACAACTGTATGCAAAGTATCCCATGCAATCCCTGCAGGCACAGTATAATCCCTGTTGTGGCAGACACAAAGCAGTTGGCCAGTTAGTACACAACATGACACCCAACACACAACCATAAACGTGAGATATTGTTGATGTTCACACACACCCAAATATGTGGTGGACTTCAGAGTTCAACATATGGAAAGCTCACACTGGGCATGCTCACACACTTTGATAAATGAGGCATATGTCAGACAACATGCCATGGAAAGGCTGAACTGGGTATGCTCACACACTTAGGCCATATCTCCGTTTAGCAGTTGGCCACACATATCTGGTATTTGTATGTGTCATTCCAGGAACCAACCACAACACAGCAATCTGCCCAGTGCACACAGTAAATGACTACAGAGACATAAGTGATATAGTGGATCGCCCTCATATTCAATCATCTTCCACAGATACACAAGTTGTTCTTAGGAACAGGGAATGCTATGGCAATAAAGACCTGCAAACAGTCTAACAGCACAACAAATATTGTGCATCTGACAATTGAACATATGGGTGTAGAGGTCAATACTAGGCTTGTTGCCCTAGGGAATGACAGCTTAGCCAGAGTGTGCTTGGCATCTGCATCCCCAGTACAGTAGGCTACTGTGCCACTGTAAAGTAGGTCACATAACGCAACGTGTGAGGCTAGTGAGCTGTGCCTCTGTCAAGCAGGGGCACAGTGGAGATCCCAGGGTTTGAATGTGCTAAGCCACAGCCATGTTGTTGGTGTGTGCTGGAAGAGTTGCTGAGGACCTCTAACAGTAAGTGGGCGTCAATAACAGACTGAGGGGAGCCCTATCTGCATTGTCTGGACAATTCCACTGTCAACACTGTGTTGTGATGATTATGTGGGAATGAAGTGTCATGCCGGCACTGTTCACAGATGTCCTCCCTCTGTGGGCTACAGCTCTGCAATGTATTAGCTCACTCTGTCTGTTGGACAGCTCATATATGGCTGGTGTACACCTGACAGGTGTCTTGTTGTGGAGCAGTCATGGGTATATGTGGGAAAGTATGATCAATGCAAACCTTACACATGCTCATAGAATGCAAATGTCAAGGATTATGCAGAGTGGCCAGTATAGTCCCCCAGCATGGGTCCTTTGAAGTCGTCCACCCCAGTCTTCACAAGTGTAGAGTCTGCTTGTGCTAAATACAGTTTGTTTGCAGTGACAACCTTGCCTGGGGGTGGGGATGGGATATAGATGTCCAGGGAAAGGTGGGTATGGTCAGATATCAACAATGGTGGTCTACCTCTGGTGTGGAACAGTGAGTGCCCATGTTGCAGTTGGACAGGTGCAATATGTATTCCCCCATGTGGCTATGGTGAGTGGTTCTGCCATAGCACATGGACCCACAAATTGTAGTGGCTGTAGGGTAAAGTGGTAGAGGCCTGAGTAGTTCCCATACACAATATGCCTGTACCTGATGTTAACAACTGGATGTGCATATCTGACCCTGACGTAGGTGGCTGCAAATGCATATATATGCTATCCCCCACCTGACATGTAGTACTAGATGTACATACCTCTGTAGAAATAAAGATGTCAGCACCTTATAAATACTGCAGGTGCAGACCAGCTGCCCAGTAATTCGGTTAGCGTGCTCTGCTAATGCATCTCCCTCAAGTGTCATAATATAGGTAGGTAGGAGTTTGAACCATGCAAATGCTCACTGTGTGTGTGTGAGCAGGGTTGATGTGTGTGCAAGTCTTTGTGAGGGAGATGTCCCTTTTGGCAACTGTGAAAGCAATCTACAGGATGCACATTCCCCTATCTAAGCATGGATGATGTCAGCACCCTATAAGTATAGCAGGAGAAGGGAACCCTCCCAGTAACGCAAATAGCACGCTCCGCTAGTGCGTCTGTTACGAGTGTCATAACATAGTTAGGTAGGGGTTTGAATCTTGAAACTGCCCAGTGTGTATGGAGGGGGGTTAGTGTATGTGCAAGTCTGTGTGAGGGAGATGTCCCTTTTGGCAACTGTGAAAGCACTCTACAGGATGCACATTCCCCTGTCTAAGCACAGATGATGTCAGCACCCTATAAGTACAACAGGAGAAGGGAGCCCTCCTAGTAATGCAAATAGCGCGCTACGCTAATGTGTCTGTCACAAGTGTCATAGCATAGTTAGGTAGGGGTTTGAATCCTGCAACTGCCCCGTGTATATGGAGGGGGGTTAGTGTGTGTGCAAGTCTTTGTGAGGAAGATGTCCCTTTTGGCAACTGTGAAAACACTCTACAGGATGCACATTCCCCTATCTAAGCACTGATGATGTCAGCACCCTATTAATACGCCATTAATATTAGGAATACTCAACAGATTAGATTTAGAAGGATATAGTGTTTTTATGTATTGTTTTGTTACGAAGGTTAGTCCTTTATTTTAAAATGATGAAATTTTATAGAATAGCCTTGAAGTATGTGTGCTTTATTATGAGAATAATGGTGATTGCACTTTAAATGTAGGAACACGTTAATTTTATTAATTGAAAGTGGAAATGATGTCACTGCATTGTAAAGTATTTAAAGGTATTATTTTAATGAATTTTGTACTGGCCTGATGAAGCCTTAAACGGTGAAAGCGCTTGCCTTTGTAATAAATATTTTGCTTATATAATCGTTGTCTGGAGGTTACTCGTTGAAAACTAAAGTTTTTTTACATTTGAAACTGGTATAAGTTATTTATACAAACTTTAATTGTGACTCTAGCCAGTCTTTTGGAGCATATCGTTCTGCCGTCTCCAGTGTTTGTTTTATGCTTTTTTCGTTTGGAGATTACTATAGCAGCTTTTTATTTCTGATTTTACTTTTACTTTGCTGCATTATTGTCATGGCAGAACTTGCTCAGGATGTGGTGGAACTACCATATAAACCTGAATCGAAGTTTAATTATACGCAAAGATTTGAATCCTATATTGCTGTGAAGGAGAACCCGCTCTTAGCGTATGATGTCACCAACGACTCTCTAATTGAAACTGTTGAACAGGATAACTACAGCGGCCTCAGCACTCTGCTTGACCAGATGGAACTTGATTTTGTTAAGTTGAAATGCCTACAATTACAGCGTCAACATTTCGAATTATGTATAGCCAGGAAAATTGTTCTGAGAGGTCTGCGGATACTCAAGATGCCCACTACAGGTACTCTTTATCCTGATTTGTTGTACCAATGGCAATTAATTAACATTGATACTAGTCTGCGATATATGCAGTTGCTGATAGACTATTTTTCAGTAGAGGAGAATTTGTTGAGAGACAAAGTAAAGGAACAACAGCGGCATGTCTTCGAGACTTATCCGAGTCATGCCATTGATAAAAGCTTCAACAAACTTTTGGATAATATATATTTTTTTGAGAAAAAAATTGTTAGAACAGAAACAAGGCAAAATTTGGAGAGACACCCTCGATTTCAAAAAAGGACAGATTTTCACTTGGCCGAGATTTGATAAAATAACCAAAGATAATACTGGAAATGTTAACAACAGATTCCAACAAATGAAAGCAACTAAAGCTACAAGTCAAAATATGAGAGACAATGATTCGAATAATTATTTGAATTCTAATGTTGAGACTGTCGCTGAAAATGATGAGATGAATTTAGCCATTAATAGTGCTCTTAGAGAGAATAGTAACATGATGGTTAATAATAAACGGCTGGTTGTGACTGTAGCTGATGTTCACCATGACAATGGTTCTAGGTCTATTATTTCCGATAGCCCTATAGATATTTTAAATGGTGACACTTGTACTGTGAATAGGAGTGATAATATCACTTTATTAGAAGTGAGTTCAGAAGCCAACCTTTCTGTTGATAAATTACATTCCGAAGAAGCAGTAGTTAGAAAGAAAGTGAGCAATGATAGTATCTCCAAGACGAGAGAAGGTGGGATAGCCCCTTTCCCCATCTCAGAGTTTTGAAAGAGGGGGAGGGACCGCTCCATGAGTCGTGGAAGGCAGAAGAAGAGAGCAGTCGAAGGAGAACACACAGGGCCCATTCTGAAGAGAATGTGGGAGAGGGCAGTCAATCCCTAATTTGGAACATTTCTGACAGATATTTATCAGAGGAAGAAATTTATGTTCTAGAGAAGGGCCTCTCATTTATTCCTTCTATCAGGAGTAATATTGCTGATTCAGTAGTGGATCTTAAATTATTTACACGTAACTTACAATTAAAATTGAACTATGGTCCCACTGACTTTATTAATGGACAAGAACATTTTAAAAAACCTAGTAGTTACGTTCCTGTTTTACACCCACTAGTGGATGCCTTCTCTAAACTAGTGGAACAATAATTACACGTAAAGGCTGAGAATAATCGCCACAAGAGATGGTATGGGAATTTGAATCATAAACATAGACTTGCTTTGAGGGACCTTAAGAATGATGACAGTATTGTCATCAGACCGGCTGACAAAGGTGGACATATTGTAATAATGAACACTAAAGATTATATCTTAAGCATGGAATGTCTCTTGAGGGATGCACATTTTTATAATTATATTAGTATTCAATGTTTAGAGAGGATTGTTGACAAGGTATCAGCCTCGCTTGTGTTGATGGCTGATACAGGTAGGATTACTGAAGAATTGCTTAAATATTTTTCAGTCAGTGAACCTATGATCCCGTGCATACAGGGCTTACCCAAGGTCCATAAGAATCCGAGGAATCCCCCGATGAGACCAATAGTGGCAGGGAGAGGTTGGGTGACTGAACCCATATCTATATACTTAGAAACTAAATTGAGACCAGTGGTTAACCAATATGAGTATATATTAAAAGACACACAGCAGTTTTTAATCATGTTGTATGACAATATGAAGGGAGTTGCCCCAGAAGAACACCTTATTTTTGTCACTTTGGACGTGCAATCATTGTTCACCTGTATACCTAATTCAGAAGGTTTAGTAGGCATACGAAGATGCCTAGAGAATTGTGGTTCCTTTACTGATATACAAGTTGAGACTATATGTAATTTGATGGGTATAGTCCTTGCCAACAATGTATTTACCTTTAATAACAAGTTCTATGTTCAGAGAGATGGCGTAGCTATGGGCACATCTTGTGCCAATAGCTACGCCAATCTTATGGCTGATTGGGAGAACACCCATTTGTTTAAGTTGGATTATTTTAGACCGTTAAGTTTTGTTCGTTTTGTTGACTACCTTTTTTTGGTTTGGAGTTCGGATGATATCAAGTTGGCTGAATTTTTACAACAGATCAATACTTGAACCAGCTATTTAAAATTTACATTAGATGCATCTGAATATAGGGTTTCATTTTTGGACGTGTTTGTTGAGAGAACTACGAGTGGCCTTATTAATATGGGTGTGTATAGAAAAGAGTGCTATAGGAATGCACTTTTACATAGATCTAGTATGCACCCTAAGTTCATATTTAATATCATTAGAGGCCAGGCTATGAGGGCATCTCGTTTACATTCGTGTGACTCAAGTTTTAGAGGTGAACTATTTAAACTTGCACGGAATTTAGAGGAAAGATCTTATACTACTGAAGAGATCTCAACAGGTCTATTAGGCATGGATGAATTAAGACAAAATAGAGCGTATCCTTATTTTGCCACTAGAGACCAAATTGAGACCTTGTCAACTAACCAAAGAAATGATGTTAGTGAGCATAAAATGAGGGTATGTATTTATTATACACAGGATGTCAGCCAGATTAAAGATGCATACATGAAGTTTTGGGATATACTTAAAGTTGATCCTGAGATATACAAGCTGATAGGTGACTTACCTAGTTTTACATACAAAAATAAGATGAATTTACATAGAATGCTCTGTGGGTCCAATTCTTTAAGAACTAGTCCATCTAATGTACGGATGGATTGTTGTACAAAGCCTTGTATGAAATGTAATTTTTGTAAATACATTGATAGCTCTAATAAGTTTATACACCTGGTCACTGCCCAAGAGTTTGTCTTTAGAGTACATGCTAGTTGAGTTACTCAACACCTAGTTTACCTTGCCACCTGTACTATGTGCCCAGCGTTTTATGTGGGCAAGATTGACAGGAGGTTGAGGGACAGGGTTAGAGAACATGTCTATGATATCAATAATGAATCATTGAGAAGTGCCCTTTCTAAGCATGTTAGTAGTAACACTCCAGATCATATTTTTAGGTTTCAAGTTATCCAAAGGAATTTTCCTAGTATTAGGAGGGGAGATATTAGAAACAAAACTGAAGAGTTTGAAAGTCGGTGGATTATTAGGCTTAGAGCAGATATTGCACCAGGGTTGAATGATAGGGTATCCATCAAGCCAGTTTTAAAAGGTAGACTGCTAAGGTAATGAGATATTTTAAATGTAATACAGCTTCAAAGATTATTTAGTCTAATATTATTGTATGATTGATATGTTAATTGATTTTATTTAAAAGTAATAGATAACACATAGATTTTCAAGACTGCAAATGTAGTGTAATGTACATATGTTGTTTTAGTTTTTTATATATATATTTTTTATTTCTTATTTTTATTTATTATTTTTGTATTATTTTTCATTATTTTTCATATACGGTTGTCTTTGAAATGAATGCATTTATATGAAAACACCATTAATATTAGGAATACTCAACAGATTCGATTTAGAAGGATATAGTGTTTTTATGTATTGTTTTGTTACGAAGGTTAGTCCTTTATTTTAAAATGATGAAATTTTATAGAATAGCCTTGAAGTATGTGTGCTTTATTATGAGAATAATGGTGATTGCACTTTAAATGTAGGAACACGTTAATTTTATTAATTGAAAGTGGAAATGATGTCACTGCATTGTAAAGTATTTAAAGGTATTATTTTAATGAATTTTGTACTGGCCTGATGAAGCCTTAAACGGTGAAAGCGCTTGCCTTTGTAATAAATATTTTGCTTATATAATCGTTGCCTGGAGGTTACTCGTTGAAAACTGAAGTTTTTTTGCATTTGAAACTGGTATAAGTTATTTATACAAACTTTAATTGTGACTCTAGCCGGTCTTTTGGAGCATATCGTTCTGCCGTCTCCAGTGTTTGTTTTATGCTTTTTTCGTTTGGAGATTACTACAGCAGGTTTTTATTTCTCATTATGAAAGGATGTTGACAACTGTATGCAAAGTATCCCATGCAATCCCTGCAGGCACAGTATAATCCCTGTTGTGGCAGACACGAAACAGTTGGCCAGTTAGTACACAACATGACACCCAACACACAACCATAAACGTGAGATATTGTTGAAGTTCACACACACCCAAATATGTGGACTTCAGAGTTCAACATATGGGAAGCTCACACTGAGCATGCTCGCACACTTTGATAAATGAGGCATATGTCAGACAACATGCCATGGAAAGGCTGAACTGGGCATGCTCACACACTTAGGCCATATCTCCGTTTAGCAGTTGGCCACACATATCTGGTATTTGTACGTGTCATTCCAGGAGCCAACCACAACACAGCAATCTGCCCAGTGCACACAGTAAATGACTACAGAGACATAAATGATATAGTGGATCGCCTTCATATTCAAACATCTTCCACAGATACACAAGTTGTTCATAGGAACAGGGAATGCTATGGCAATAAAGACCTGCAAACAGTCTAACAGCACAACAAATATTGTGCATCTGACAATTGAACATATGGGTGTAGAGATCAATACTAGGCTTGTTGCCCTAGGGAATGACAGCTTAGCCTGAGTGTGCTTGGCATCTGCATCCCCAGTACAGTAGGCTATTGTGCCACTGTAAAGTAGGTCACATAAGGCAATGTGTGAGGCTAGTGAGCTGTGCCTCTGTCAAGCAGGGGCACAGTGGAGATCCCAGGGTTTGAATGTGCTAAGCCACAGCCATGTTGTTGGTGTGTGCTGGAAGAGGGTTGCTGAGGACCTCTAACAGTAAGTGGGCGTCAATAACAGACTGAAGGGAGCCCTATCTGCATTGTCTGGACAATTCCACTGTCAACACTGTGTTGTGATGATTATGTGGGAATGAAGTGTCATGCTGGTACTGTTCACAGATGTCCTCCCTCTGTGGGCTACAGCTCTGCAATGTATTAGCTCACTCTGTCTGTTGGACGGCTCATATATGGCTGGTGTACACCTGACAGGTGTCTTGTTGTGGAGCAGTCACGGGTATATGTGGGATAGCATGATCAATGCAAAGCTTACACATGCTTATAGAATGCAATTGTCAAGGATTATGCAGAGTGGCCAGTATAGTCCCCCAGCATGGGTCCTTTGAAGTCGTCCACTCCAGTCTTCACAAGTGTAGAGTCTGCTTGTGCTAAATACAGTTTGTTTGCAGTGACAACCTTGCCTGGGGGTGGGGATGGGATATGGATGTCCAGGGAAAGGTGGGTATGGTCAGATATCAACAATGGTGGTCTACCTTTGGTGTGGAACAGTGAGTACCCATGTTGCAGATGGACAGGTGCAATATGTATTCCCCCATGTGGCTGTGGTGAGTGGTTCTGCCATAGCACATGGACCCACAAATTGTAGTGGCTGTAGGGTAAAGTGGTAGAGGCCTGAGTAGTTCCCACACACAATATGCCTGTATCTGATGTTAACAACTGGAATGGTGTATGTGAACACCTGCATATCCTGGCACTGTTCCCAGGGAAGCAAAGTGTGTGTCCTGGATGTGGGAGTGGTGTTCTGGACTGGTTGTGTTGTGTGTTACAGGTCCTGTGGTCATGAAGCATGGTATAGAACATAACCTGCCAGTGCGATGTGCATATCTGACCCTGACGTAGGTGGCTGCAAATGCATATATATGCTATCCCCCACCTGACAGGTAGTACTAGATGTACATACCTCTGTAGAAATAAAGATGTCAGCACCTTATAAATACTGCAGGTGCAGACTAGATGCCCAGTAATTCGATTAGTGCGCTCTGCTAATGCATCTCCCTCAAGTGTCATAATATAGGTAGGTAGGAGTTTGAACCATGCAAATGCTCACTGTGTGTGTGTGTGTGTGTGTGTGTGTGTGTGTGTGTGTGTGTGTGTGTGTGTGTGTGTGTGTGTGTGTGTGAGCAGGGTTGATGTGTGTGCAAGTCTGTGTGAGGGAGATGTCCCTTTTGGCAACTGTGAAAGCAATCTACAGGATGCACATTCCCCTATCTAAGCACGGATGATGTCAGCACCCTATAAGTACAGCAGGAGAAGGAAACCCTCCCAGTAATGCAAATAGCGCGCTCTGCTAATGCGTTTGTCACAAGTGTCATAACATAGTTAGGTAGGGGTTTGAATCTTGCAACTGCCCAGTGTGTATGGAGGGGGGTTAGTGTGTCTGCAAGTCTGTGTGAGCGAGATGTCCCTTTTGGCAACTGTGAAAACACTCTACAGGATGCACATTCCCCTATCTAAGCACTGATGATGTCAGCACCCTATAAGTACAGCAGGAGAAGGGAACCCTCCTAGTAATGCGAATAGCGCACTCTGCTAATGCATCTGTCATGAGTGTCACAACATAGTTAGGTAGGAGTTTGAATCCTGCAACTGCCCAATGTGTTGAGGGTGATTAGTGTGTGTGCAAGTCTGTGGGAGGGAGATGTCCCATTTGGCAACTGTGAAAGCACTCTACAGGATGCACATTCCCCCATCTAAGCACGGATGATGTCAGCACCCTATAAGTACAGCAGGAGAAGGGAAACCTCCCATTAATTTGAATAGCGCACTCTGCTAATGCATCTTTCTCAAGTGTTATAACATAGTTAGGTAGGAGTTTGAAACCTGCAAGTGTGTGTGCTTGGATGTGGGGACTTTGTGTGTGTGCAATTCTGTATGAAAGACATGTGCTTTTTTGCAGTCAGGAGATCACACTACATGATGCACATTACCCTTTCCAAACACTGATGATGTCAGCACCCTATACATACAGCTGGAGAAGGGACACCTCCGAGTAATCCGAATAGCGCACTTTGCTAATGCATCTCTCTCAAGCGTCATAACATAGTTAGGTAGGAGTTTGAAACCTGCAAGTGTGTGTGTATTTGGATGTGGGTAGTTTGTGTGTGTGCAATTCTGTATGAAAAACATGTGCTTTTTGGCAATCATGAGATCACACTACATGATGCACATTACCCTTTCCAAACACTGATGATGTCAGCACCCTATAAGTACAGCCAGAGAAAAAGAACCTCCTAGTAATCCGAATAGTGCGCTTCGCTAATGCATCTTTCTCACATGTCGTGACATAGTTAGGTAGGGGTATGAATCCTGCAAATGGCAAGTGTGTGGGAGTAGTAGGGTGTGTGTAATTGCAAGTGTGAGAGAACAGATCCTTTTGGCAAATACTACAATACACCAAATGCTGCATATTCCCCCAGTAAACACAGGGGATGTCACCACACTATCAGTACAGCCAAACAGGGCTACTTGGCCAGTAATGCCAATAGTGCACTCCGCTACTGGGTCTATTACCATTGTCAGAGCACAGATAGGTATGTTTTGGAAACCCACAACTGCTACATGTGGTTGTGTCACACAATATGACCTTGTGTGGGTCTTTGTGCATAACAATGCATGCCATTGCCTAAACCAGCAATGGCAATGTACACATGATGTATGTGCGTGACACATACACATAAATACCCGTGACCTGCAGTAGTTACCATGTCTGACACGTGCCTCGAGTGGATAAATGGTATTTACAATGCATAACAATATGACTGTGTCTTAATGTGCAGGGGCCGCACATGGTATGTGTCTATACAGTGTGGGTTGTATATGGTAAAATACCTACAGCAGGGGATACACATCTGGTCTGGGCCATATAGTCTACATGTAGTCGATGAACAGGTGCTGCATGATTCCCACTGTTGTGGGAGTGGTAACATATTCCACTGCAATTCATGACCACATGCTGGGAACCTTTCAGCTAGTGTGTTGTAGCTACAATAATGCTCATGCACAATTGGCTGGATGCAGTCCAGCCATTGTGTGTGCCACTACTTGCAGTCCAACACACTGTTAGCTGCACATGAATACCCTGATGCTTTGTGCTGTGCCAACAACCTGGAGGTTTGTGGCTATCTGTGGTGCCTTGGGATACCACCCCTGTCCATGTGCAGGCATGGTATGCAATAATGTGCAGTGATGGGTTGCACTTTGAGCCGTGGTGTAGATAACAATCAGGACAGTCACTGCACAGTTACTGCATCAGGCATGCTGGGATAGTACACAGTCATATCAGCACACTGTACTGTTACCAACATGATACTATTAATACACTTCTATGTAATCACCCTGTGCATCAGCAACGTGTTTACCTGTTCCTGCACTGATGTTGGAGATTGCAGGAGGTGGCACAGTTTCATCATATGCACAGGGTGTGAATTAGGTATTCCTGAGTCTGCCACTGATACCACCAATTGACATGTGTGTGTATGTGTGTTGGTGAGGGACAGCAGTACAGGGTGGGGCACTGTTGGTGCAGTGTGTACGTGTATGTGGTAGCCCTAGGTGTTAACATTTCGCATGTGTGTATGCACGCACACAGTTCCACCTCCTGGCTGCCATATACAGGAGTTTGTGGACAGCCACAGACTGCACCTGGCAGGTCATACAGATCAGTGTCTGTGGGCACAGACACGGTACCTGTGCCTGGCAGGGGTGCTACGGACCGTATCAAGTACTAAGCCAGACTGGGTACTGTCATCAGAAGTGGGAGTGTGTTGACTGGACACAGGTCCCTGTGGGGACTGTCCAGAGCCACATGCACGTGGTCTCTTGGGGCGTTCCGATGACAGCACAGACCCAGCATTGCTGGGGCTGCTGCTGGCACTATGGGGGCATCTGCGGGCCTGTTGTCATCCACACCGACTGCCAGCTGCTGCTGTTGCTGGCATACGGCCACGTCGACGCCGCAACCGCCCACCATTGCCCTGGATCATGGACATGTGGTTGTGGAACTGCTGTAATATGTCCCCACAACATCTGTCTAGGACATCTGTGAAATTACGGATAGCATCCGCGATCTCATGCATACTGTCAGTCTTGGCTGTGCGACATGCTCTCTGCTCCTCAGACCCTGTCTGGTGTACCTTTCCATGCGACTGTGCCTGCATGACAGCCGAAACATAGCTGAGGTTGACAGACCTCTTTGGGCACGTCTGCCAGGCAATGCCCATGGATTCTCCCACGAGAACCCATGGGCAACTGTCTGTGAGGTACCAACGCTACACCCAGCCCATGGCTGCTGTGGGAAGCATGTGCCACAGATACCACATTACCCTGGTCAATGCCCACTGTATCCTGTCCATCACCTAGGGACAATGGTGACATAGGATGTACTGGCAGGATGACTGTGCGCAATGATGGGGTTGACAGCTGTGTACTGTCAATTGGCTGACCAATGACAGACCCTGACACACCTTCCTGTGCCATTACACAGATATCATCATTATCAGTACCTGTGGCACCAGATTCAGGTTCCCTGCTGCAGGACACCAGAGCAGCACCAGAACCTGTGGGAGGAAGGCAGGAAACACAGTTTACAATGTCTACACAATGTTACCAGTGATGCACTTATGCACACATGCACACGTGGACACATGCACTCATGCACACATGCACACGTGCACACATGCACACATGCACACATGCACACATGCACACGTGGACACGTGGACACAGGCACACATGCACACATGCACATGTGGACACGTGCACACGTGGACACAAGTACACATGCACACATGCACACATGGACACAGGCACACATGCAAACATGCACACATGCACACATGCACACGTGGACACAGGCACACATGCACACATGCACACCCCGCAGTATACACACAGAGCACTACTGAGTTACACTAGTATTACTAGCACTATCAGGATTATTATAGGTATTGTTAAAACACACTCACCAGCATGGATGGGCTGCCTTGCTGTAACACTGGAGGGACCTGCAGAAATGAGGAGATTAATGTCAGTGGGCACAACCTTGCCATTGATACTGCATATGATACAGCGCAGTAGTACACCAGTTGCCTTTCACACGTCAGCTGCTGATATTGGCAATATCACACCTGCACAATTACATACTATGTTGACAGCTACATACCACGGACACACCTTACACATGCATAAACTAACAGTGTACAGAACAGTCAAGTGTACATATGGTATATTACCTGCACGCTCCATGTCATGCTGCTGTGTGGATCCAGCCTCCATCATGATGCAGGTGCATTGCTGTTGCTGTTCTGGGGCTGGAGCTACAACACTTAGGAGTAGCCCCTCCAGTCTGGTGAGGGGGGGATGTGTGGCCACCCCACCTCCTGTGGCAACCTGTTGCCTGTGGATATCCGACCCACGCTGACGGACATTTCTGATTAAATCACTGCAGTGATGTCGTACCTGCTCATATGTCCTATTATGCGTGCCAATGTCATTTACCCTACGGACAAGGTCTTGCCACAGTGCAGCCCTCTCCTGCTGATTCTGGCTGGTGCGGAAAACAGTATGTCATAATCCCACACCAGGCTCTGGTGTATCTCCTCATCTTCTGCTGCAGAGTAGGCAGGATTACGCTGATGCGCCATGTCCCTGGAAGAGAACACAAACAGGATATCAGCAGACTATGTCAGCAATATATGGCACACATACTATACATGATACTCAACTGTAGTGATATACTACTACTCCCATATGTAGCATGTGTGTGTCTCTTGGTGGATACACAAGTACATGGCCAGATATCAGTGCTCAGCCAACACCTGTGCAACAATACCTGCCACATTCCATACAACATAGTAGCATGCCCCATCGGTCAGCACACTCCAATGGGTCCAATACACAACCTCACTCTGGGGGTTCATACCAAGGTACTGTATGTGGAACGCCATCCACTAGTGTGATCTGGACACAAGTTACTCAGCCTGGATATACATATCCCACCACCACCACCACCACCACCACCAGCACAGTAGACTACTTTGATATGTATGTGATTAGACAGTTATTTACTTGTTAGGACTGAGATGGTATCCATGCAGCCCACTGGGCCAGTGGAAGCCACAACCCACACTACTGACCCCTTTGCGAATGCTTCCCACAGACAACCCAAAGACTGCATGGAACATGCACACACATTTCTAACCCAGACCCTATGCACAAAGGTTAGGTATCCTGTCCGGTGGACCCCAGCCAAAGGCAGATTGTATAACGATAGAAGGAGGCTACTGCAGGACAGAGCAGATTCACATTAAGGGGAGGCATCTGTGGTCAGCACTGGTAATAAGCTACGGTCTGTCATAACAACATCCACGGCCTACTCTGGGAGGGAAATGGCCACGAACACTATAGATAACCACAAGGCCTTCTTCAGTTATGTTACACATATGGACCAAATGCCTCAGATATGCTCTGAGTTACTACACACCTACTTAACATTTACCGAACACACAGATATTGGCAACATTCTTGCAGACAGGTTCGGTGCACGTATCCCCCCTCTTTCTCCCCCACACTTAGAAATACTTATCACAGCTGAATGTAACCTCCCTATCATCTCACATGTCCAGCTGAGGGCCAACCTCAGCAAAGCAGACCACACAGCATCAATGTGACCTGATGGTATCCCTGGATGTGTGCTACGTGAACTCCAAGAGGACATACAACCGCATATAAGACTGATATTTAACCTTGGCCGTACTACGGGATATGTACCTGAACACTGGCATACAACAACAGTGGTCCCACTCCACTAAGGAGGCACCTCTACTGACCCTAGGAACTACCGCACCATAAGCTTAACCAGCCTGGTCTGCAAAGCTATGGAATGATTCAGTATGGGACGCATATACAGCGATATTGGGTACCTGCAGACACTTGTTCCTGGCCAGTTTGCCTTTGTGATGAGCTGATCCTGCCTTTTGAACCTGGTTGACCTTTCAAAACAGTCACTACAGCCATTGATGAGGGCAACGCAATCCATACACCCTACCTGGACTTGCCTAAGGCCTTCAACACAGTACTCCACTCAGGCATCATAGACAAGCTCATTAGCTTACATGTTACTACATATGTCACATGATGGGTTGCACACTGGTTGACATACAGAATCCATAATATCGATATTGTAGGAGCCATGTCAGACTCAATGCCAGTCACAAGTGGTATCCCACAGGCCTCTGTCCTAGGACCCCTCTTGTTTGGCATTTATTTCTCAGATGTAAAAGCAAACATGTGCAGGTTGTGGATGACAAAGTTCCCAGATGACTGCTAACTAAGCGCCATAGTCATTGCACCAGCTGACACACACATCCTACAGACAAGCCTCACTGCAACGGAAAACTGCTGCCAGGATCATGGCCTAACACTGAATGACATGTAATGTATAGTCATCCCCTTTGGGTGGAACTACGTGCACACAACATATCACATGGACATACCTATAGATACAGACCTATGACACATATGGAGGGTTCACAGTATGCAGACTATTAACCTGTTACTTTACATTACCTGTGTTTGTTGCAGCTGGTTGCGTTACCACTACTACAGCTTCCTGCTGCTGCTGACACGGCTTGGTACTGTCACTGCTGACAGCTTCAACTCAATTTGTGTACCGTGTTTTGTTGTTTGTGTTGTTATTTTTTTTTCTTTCTCTCTCTCTCTGTCTCTCTCTCTCTCTCTGTCTGCCTCCAGACAGTGCAATGAACGTATTGCATGTGTGGAGTGTGAGTACAGGATGCTTTTGTAGGTATCTGCATAAGTCCATGTGATGGCCTCTGCACCAATTGTAAGCCAGCATTTGCTAATTGCATGCAGCCAGTTGTGTACTGATTGCAGTTCTCACTGTGATTTCAGGACAGTGCTATAAAAGGGTATGTGAGATAGGCGTTGCCCTTTCAGATTGTAAGGGCGGGGACCATGCTGGTATGCTGTGGACACTGTTCTGTGAGTGTAAAGGTTAGTATCTCTCTCATGATTCAGGCTGTGTTGTAGATTCACATTTCTCCATTCCTCTCCTGTTTCCTGTAGTAAGTGTGTATGCACATTGACACCTACAACTATATATGTATATATATATATATATATATATATATATATATATACATATATATATATGTAAATATACATACATTTATATATGTACATTAACTGACATTATTACCTACTAGCTACCAACTAGCATGGCTGTTTCTGTTCACACACTACTATTATGGAAATCCACTAGTTTTAACAGTAAGTATGAATGACATGTTTTGTGTACTACACATCCTATATTCCCTTTACATTCATTCCTACTATTACATGATATATTTATTTTAGCACGATGTTCTTGTATAAGAGTCATGGCTTAGTAGTAGGTCATGCAGACTACTGTTTCTAAGGTCCTGGGTTCGGGACTGACAGTGGGATTTTATTTTGCTTTTGAACTGACTACAGGACCTGTCAATCAGAGTGACTAAGGCACTTTTAAGCAGTTGTAACCGGGTTAGTGCTGGTTTGCGCGGAGCTCCTGCATGCACACTGGCGTTCAGCTCCATGCACACCCGCTTACAACTGCTTAACAGTGCTTACTCTGGTGCACACCCGCGCTATTTTCTTTGAAAGAAATGAAAATGGGGAGACAGGAAAGTGGTGAAAAAGGGGTCACAAAGAGGGTAAGACAGTAGGGAAACAAGCTTGGGTTTTGCAGGAGGGATGTAGGTAAGGCCCATAGCTGCCCATTTCTTCATCAGCAACAACTGTGCATATGTATGTAATTTGGTGTGACATTTGAAACCTTCCACCCGTGAGAGAGGTGTCAGGACAACAATAATACTTGTTGTACAGCCAATTGTAATTGATAGTTTCCATGTCCAGCAGACATGTGTGTGGAATGGGCAGCTATGTATGGGGCATAATTTTTTTGTGGGTACAGAGTGCCCTTTTTTTTTTTTTTTTTTAGGTGAGAGTGGTATGTCAGGTGAAGGAAGTCGTTATAGCTGGGGAGGTAGGTTGGGTAGGTCAACAGACAAGACAAACAAGACACATACAGGGGCAGTGTATGACACATGTGGGGGGGGTTACACAATTGACGGGGATGGATGTTTGGATATCCAGAGCCCATGAGCCCACAGATGGCAACAGTGGAACTGATATCCCCACCCATGGGCAGTTGCCACTGTTACTTCACTGCCCAGGACGGGGCTGTGCTGGGGGCTGTGTAGGCTGGGCAACAGGCATGCCCGTAAGTTGTGCCACCTGTGCCTCAAGCTGGTGTAGGGGCCCAAGAACAGAGTCCCGGATCTCCCTATGCACCACAGTCCGGACGCTACAGAGGGTGAGTGGTGGTTCTCCTCCGGCCACACTTGCAGAGGGGGGATGGGCCCCATCCCCTGCAGCGCTTCCACCTGCAGGTGGCACAGGGCCACCGGAGGAGGGTCCAGACTGGGCACTAGTGCCAGGTGCACTCGCCAGCTGAGGTGGGAGAGGTGGGTCCACTCGAACCCGCCTTCCCTGTCGTCCTATGTTTTGCATTATGTCATGACAGTTTGGTTAGTAACATACAATACCATTCGCAATTAGTTGTAACAGCATGCATTAGTATTCCCATTAACCAAACACCCAGATATTCACACCATTGAACAGCGAGCATAACACATGCATAATTTGAACAGCAATACACAGTCCAACAACATGCAGGGTTGATTGATGGCAACAGGCCATCAGGTTTGGATGTATGAACAGGGCAGATGCATCAACGTACATGCAAATATTTATGACCCAACAGGACAAATGTCCAGGGGTGTTAATTGTGATTGCACATACCAATTTCACGTGGAATGGATTATATGTGGTTATAGGGTGGGGTGAAGAAAATAATATTAACACCTTCGAATACCAATACATATGCTGTACATTTCTAATAGCTGCAGATATATACACACTACTGTTCTATCTACAGTTTCCTATATGATAACTACTTCAATTTGGTGATAGGACTGTTACTGCTACATCAATATACATTTTATTGTTCTTCATACACGTTCATATCTGGCTTTGTTCAGCTACATCATCCTGCTACATTTGCTTTATATAGCTATAGACAACTGTGGATGTTTGGTATTTCAGACAATCATACTATCTGCATATTGCAGACTGGGAGCAACATATCCAGATTTTGGGATACACATTCCAGCTGCAGCAACACTTTGAACACATTTCGCAGTTTGGTTCTACTTGTCACATTCATTTCATTCTGTACTGACTGCAGTATACTTTATTCAGGGGTTATTACTACTTTAGTGGTGGATTCATAACTCTTTCTCACACTCTCTAACTTGTTTTCATTTTACTATTCAGGATGGTACTTACTTCTAGGCTTTATTGACATGTTTTACCTGTAGTTATTACAATCCTTTCCAGCAGTCTCACTTCTGTCATGTTTCAGTATTTCAACAGGGATATATTTCACACATGTGATTTGCTCATCTTCTGCAGCTGTACTTTTCAGCCTGCTGCAGGTTGTGTACTATTATATTACAGGTGGGGCATCTTTATTTCAGACTTTATTTCAGACATTTTCATTTTTCTGTTTGGATTACAGACTGCAACACACTTTTGTAATCAAGCAATACTTGCAAACACTCTTACACTGTTACTTGCACATTTTATTACTTAGTGACTACACTGCACTCTTTGCTAACTGTCATACTTTTATATTTCTTTACAGTTACTGGGAGTGGATTACTGACCTACCTGGTGGTGCAACCGCACCAGCCTATCGCCATAGGCTCTGCGGTTCGCAGAACGGACACCTGCAGCTGTAATATAAATGAAGTAATATTGGAATACACATCTCCATAATATCAGCTAGTTTAATTTCTTACATACATAATTAAATGTAACTTACTCAGTAGTGGGGCATTGGGCATTTGTCGGGCCTCCTGGATCCAAAGGTTCAATTGGTCCTGCTTACGTCTCTTCAGGTCTGCATGGTGGTGATGGACCTGCTCACCAGTCCTTGGAATCCCTGTGGCACTGGTGAGATCATGAGCCAACCGGTCCCACACCTCAGCCCTATATGCTCCCCACAGGACCTGGCCCTGCATGAGTTGGGCCTCATGATTGTGGACTAGGAGCCAGACCATGTATCTGGACTCCTCAATGCCCCACCTCTGTGCTCGAAAGCAACTACCCTCACCTACTCCTGACATTCTGGCTGCAAGTTAGTTCTACAATCGTTTATGCTGTGTATTCCCACCTATGGGGCTTATATATGCCGTTTTTCCTGCACTTATCTGTGATTGGCCATTTTGGAATTGTATTAACTTCACAAAACCTGCTTTGTCATGCTCCACTTTGTATTCATTCCTATATATTTGCTATTACTGCATTTCTAGGTACTGCTGTCATGGCTTAGTGATTCAGTACCTTGACTATGGTGCATGGTATCCTGGGTTCGAACCTGGCCACTGCTTTTTATATTTTATGACTGTCTAGACAGGCTAGGGGGTGTGTCTGTGTAAAGGCAGTTTTGATACAGCTTGCTCAACGTTGCCCGTCGGTTAGCTTGTTGGCGCGGTGCGCAGCTCCTCGCAAACGGGGTACGCTGGTTTACGCATCATTTGGCTGTCATCACGCATATTACGCTCTGCTCAGCTAGGGGCACACAGTTTCAGCATGTTAAACCACTGCTCACCTACAGGCACTCATTTTACACCTGTTAAACCACTGCTCACCTACGGGCAGATGCACTCACCTTGTTAAACTGTAGCTCAGCTATAGGCACATCTCACATTTTTTATTGTTTTGTTATCTCACATTTCTTCAAAATAAATGGACTATTTCATTACATTTTACATAAAATATAATTTTATATGTGTACATATTTGTCAGGGACTTGTTTCGTGCTTATTTTACTAAAAATAAAAATTGATGTTTTGGGGGCTCAAACCATGACTGCCTGCTATTCAGCCGACGTCTCTACCACTACGCTATTGCTTCTTGGCTTACTTTGCATATTTAGTTCTTATATGCTTTTCCACTGACTGCTAACTGTGGCTAAGCTACAACGCACCCAGCAAACGAGCGCACTCACGGGCAATCATCTTTACGATTTAAAAAAATATATAACATGTTAATTTATATATTTTATGTTAATAGTCTGTGGGGGCATGTGCTGTGTTGTGTTTATTCACATTTCCATGGCTTCTGTCGTGGGTGTTTACTTTGGGCACTTTTACTCTTCTGGGGGCATGTCCGCTTGCAGGGCTCGGCCTACGGACACGCCCCCTACTGTCTTCCACGGACCGTGTTAGCCTTAGGTGTGATTCAGCATGCCCTCATGCATATGCATGACATGCTGATGTCACACTGTTTAACTGCAGCCTCCGTGTAAGCCTTGTATCTCTTACACGGAGGCTTCGTGAATCCTGCCCATTGTTAATGAAACTGGAATAGTGCATTAAAAAAGGGGGAGATACACATTCTTCTCACTACATACAAATTCAGACTCACATTGGGCCATTACTATATCGGCATATGTGTTTGCGCACATAGTGCCTATTGTTACACTCACCTTTTGAACAAAATACCTATCATCAAACAGAAACACATTATTGGTCAGAATTTTATCTAACACATAGCATATTAAATGTATACATTTATTCCTGTACAAAGAATTTTCCTTCAGATGACATCTGACCAATTCAATACCTCCCTCATTTGGAATGGCCGTAAACAATGAGACCACATCCATTGTAACTAATAAATATATTATATATATATATCAGCATGATTCTGTACAGTCCAGTCAAACAACCTTTTCAAAAAATTACCTGTAATACGAATTACAGTCTCAACTTTATCAATAACGGGATGTAACTGTTTGTCAACATAGATAGACATGGGTCCGGTGACCCAACCTTTCCCCGATACTATAGGTCTCAAGGGTCCAGTGACCCAACCTTTCCCCAATACTATAGGTCTCATAGGGGGTTTAGTATATGTTTTGTGAACCTTAGGTAGTCCATAAATCATGGGTATGGTAGGATGATTAACATTAAGATACTCATAAAACTGCTTATCAATCAAACCTTCTAAAAGCAATTCATATATATATATATATATATATATATATATATATATATATATACATACACACACACACACACACACACACACACACACACACACATGAGTGGACATTCCTGACCACCCTATCAACTTCATTGTGTTCACAGACAACATATGTACAAGCATCATTCAGCACTGCAGTCATGGCATCAACATAATCATGCATAGCCATAACTACAATCCCTCCTCCTTTGTCAGCCAGTCATATATACAAATTTTGTCTCATAATTAAATTATTCAAAGTTTCCCATTCAGCTTTTGTCATATTAAAGTACTTCCCTTTCATTGTCCGTTCATTAAACATATTATATAGATCTTCTTCACACACCTTGCTTAAAGCCTGCAGTATCGGACGAATAACTGGAATGAATGTACTCGGCTTCCAAAACATGTCTATGAAAGTAGTAGTTGTTTTACCATAACTCAGTTTCAATGCAATGTTCCTTATATATAGCTTAAAGTCAAGCAGAACTTTACGAAGACTAGAGCCCTTTGCTGGAATGAACGAAAGGCCGTAATTAAGTACCTTAAGTTGTTCCTCACTTAAAACGCATGATGAAGTATTAATCACTAGGTTCTCGGTACCTTCCTCCTCATTGCAGGCCCCAACTCTAACTGGCGTTTCTGCCCGGTTCTATTTCTGCTTCTCGATCGACCCCTTGACTTGCTCTTGACCAGTTCTGGAAAGTGTAGCCACAAAAATGGGCGCTGATTGATTATATCAAAATGTTCATCACTTGAGGTAGAAGGAGGCACATTTAAAGTGGCAGTCTTTGTCATCATAGATTTATAGTTTAAACTCACATTAGCATCTTTTATACCAGGTTCAGAGCTACTAAACCCATTAGCACATGTAAGATCAGTAGAAGCCATCAAAACCACAGTTGTTTCTATATTTGAGGTTGACAAACCTTGTATAGCATTATTCTCAGACCTCACATTATTTTCATTCTTCGGCCATGAGAATATATGGCCCTCAGAGAAATCAGATTTGTCGCGCAGTAATTTCCTCGTTTTTGTTTCCTTGTTTTTGTTTCAGCTAGCTTCTTCTCATATTGCCCTATGTCAATAAACAGGTCATCCATTTTTTGGGCATACATAGCTGAGTTTGGTAAATTATTAAGTCTATCAATATCTTTATCTCAGTTAATAGGGAAGCCTCAAATGGGATAAAAAAGTTTAATAGCAGCTGCATATAGTTAAAGCCCATCTCCAGGTTTAAGTTCTGCCAGTCCCTTAGTAGATCAGGGAATGTATTCCAATACATCAGCATTTTACTAATCCGGAGCCCTCTAGGAATCACCTTATACACAAGACATGCTTCAAAGTGTAGTCTTTGCCACTGTAATCACTTGTATTTATATAAATTATTTTCCAAAGCTTTAAAAAATTGTTTTAAGGTTCTTATAGTCCATGCCAGACTGCTGAATACAGACAGATAAGGACTGAGTGTCAAACTTCAATAACAGATTATCTTCCACATTTAAAACTCAAGCCAAATGATGGCCACATGCAGGAGCCCTGCCATTCACTGGAACATAATTCAATTCAATATTTAAACTTGTAATATCACTGAAATGAAGGGAATATGGGTGCAAAACAGTCACAGATAGGATAGGATTCTTCACATATGATGAGGCCAACAAACAAGGTAAGATAAACTGAATGCTGTAGTGCTGTAGGAGTTGGAGGAATGTAAATAGCTGGCTGTCACTGCTGTTGTGTTTTGTGTGTGAGGGGGTTGACATCATAGTAATGCCATATATCTGTAAAGTTGCCAGTGGGGTGGTTGTTGTCCCTGTTACTCTGTGGGGTTGAAATCCCCTTTACTGTTATGTTTTGTTTGGGGTTTTTTTTTGTTTTTAAAATTTTCTTTGTTTTTTTGTTTTTTTTTTGTTTTTTTTTTTGTTTTAAAAATTTAGGTCAAATTTTGTTTTGTTTTTTTTTTTTTTTTTTGTTGTGCTGTTCTGTTAAAAAGATTAAAGAGATGGAGTCTTTCCCTTTTTAGCACAATTTTGGGGTTTTTCCCTGCTTGAAACGGCATTTTTGACTGCCTCAAGACATCTGACTAAAGGGAAAGGCTCAAAATAATTTCAAAAAAATGATTCTTGGTAGCTTTTTAATTTACAATTCCAGTCAAAAGAAGATATTCTTTCTTCCATTCTTCCTTTTTCCCAGGTCCTTTTATTTCCTCTTTTTAAATTTCCTTTGCATCCCTTTTTAATTTTGGGGTTTTGGGTTTTGTTGGGTTTGTTTTTTTTTTTTCCAGTAAGCCCTGAACACCATTCCCTGTGGGAAAATTTTTTGTTGTTTTTGGGTTTGTTTTTTTTTTTTTTTTTGTTGTGGTGTTTGTTTGTTTTTTTGTTTTGTTGTTTTTTGTAATCCTCTATTTTTTTAGATTTTATTAAAGTTTTTACTCCCTCTTGTCTTATTAAATTTTTTTTCTTCCTGAATTCCTTTTTGTAAATCTTTTCATTTTTTTTATTTTCCGCTATTCAAAACCAGCCCCAAATTTTCCCTCCATTACGTAATTTTTTTTCACCTTTGTCTGTCTGACTAAAACCATGCTCAAAATAAATTAAAGCAAGAAAGACCCAAAAAAAATTTCAGCCCTCAATATTTCATTTTTTTTTTTTTTATAAATTCACCTGGAAGTCTGGTTAGGACATGAGTGTACTTTAAAAAACATCTCCCAAACCCCAGGGGTTTTCAATAACCTGACCCCCCCTTTCATAGGTGATTTGGTTCACTGAAATTAAAATTTTCTCTCTGAGTGCATGTAACCTCAATTTCCTTTTATCCTTGCGTACCAAAGGTTTATTTTATTTCACTTTTAGATTTCTTTGTCAAACGTGTTAAGTGTTGTGTGTTTGTGGTGGTGTTGGTGGTGTGTTGTTGTTGTTGTGTGTTTAAGGGACCACAGTAAAGCGGGGGTACAAAACAACATTACCTTTGTTTGTTTGGTGTGGTTGTTGGGTTGTTTGGTGTTGTTAGGAAATGATGTAGAGGTTTTGTGTGGTTGTGGGTTGTTTGTGAAAAACTTTTCAAGCGAGGGGGAAAAATTTTATTGTTAAAACGTCCCTCTGTTTAATAAACAGCTTACTTTACCACTAAACTAGTAAATGATTTTTATGTTCATTTGTTTAAGTATTCAGGAACAAGAAATTTCATTTTCAATATTTAACAAGCCAATTTGGCAAATAATGTTCTGTATGTGACCCAAAAAGCAAATGCATCAAATAATTTAAAACAAATGAATAAAAAAAATGAGTATAAAGTTTTTAATTTTTTTTATTTTTTAAAAAAAAAAAAAAAAAAAAAAAAAAAAAGAACGAAAAAAAAAAAAAAAAAAAAAGAAAAAAAAAAAAAAAAAGAAAAAAAAAAAAAACAAACAAAAAGAAAAAAAAAAAAAAAAAAAAAAAAAAAAAAAAAAAAAAAAAAAAAAAAAAAAACAAAAAAAAAAAAAAAAAAAAAAAAAAAAAAAAAAAAAAAAAAAAAAAAAAAACCCCCCCCCCCCCCCCCCCCCCCCCCCCCCCCCCCCCCCCCCCCCCCCCCCCCCCCCCCCCCCCCCCCCCCCCCCCCCCCCCCCCCCCCCCCCCCCCCCCCAAAGGTGGGGGTTCTCGCCAAAAACCAAATTCGCCAAAAATTTAAAAAAAATTTTAAAAGGCAATTTTTTTTGTTTTAAAATTTTTGGTTAAAAAAATTAACGGGAAAAAGACTATACTTTTCTTATTTTAGTTGCAAAACTAGAAGAAAAAAAAAAAAAAAGCATAAGTTTACGAATGCAGATATACATATGTTTTTTTCAATTATTTTTTATATTTAATAATATATTGCCATTCCTCTGTAAAGAATACTCAGAAGGCTGAGACAGACCACTCTGAATGTGTGACCTCATTTTGGAGAATACATCTCTAAAGCACAGATTTTATCAACTATCTTCTAGACATTTAACAAAAATAATGAGAAAGTGATTTGTTTTCCACCCTTTCCTGAAATGCTTTGAAGAGATTCCTCTGCTGAAAACTGAGAATGAATCTATGAGATAACATTTACAAAACTGCTACTTTTAAAAAATTCCTTTAAGCAGTAGCATAATAGATGGATTTTATTTCACAGACATATTTTACAAATATATAGCTAATGTCAAGGCACAGCACTAGTTTAAATATGTAAAGTGTGCTAGTTGATTATGACAGATGAGATAGGAATGCCATTTCACAAGTGACCCACAAGAACTGTGTGCATACAGAATGTACTTGTACATGTTGCATGTAGTAATATTAAAGAACACAACACCAGTAACATTATGTACAGTTGCTACCATTAGGGATAATCTTATACAATAAAAACATATGAATACACATTGCTCAATCTGGATGTAGCACGTACAATGTCATAAGGGAAAAGTTATCAGGTTACTTACAGGAATAGAATCTGTCTAGCAACACATGAATGTACAGCTCAAAAAAGGATAACTGCATACCAGACTGCAGTTTACAAAGCAAGGAGCGTTGATTAATGTGACAATCACATTAACAAGCTGACGTAAATAACTTTGTATTTGTCACATCAGTGGCTGCCTCAGTGGTGGGTAACTTGAGTAAACAGTCCTTGAACTGAACAGCAACTTGAGAGGACCTCAGTTTACAGTGTACTTTGAGCGATACATTTGTGAAGAGTATTCAGTTAGGGAGCTGTAATTGTAAATGCTTCATTTGTGTTCTAGTAGGCGAGAGTGAGACATCAGGCAATCTCTGACACTTATTAATGTTACCTGTTATGTTAGAGCTGAATGCATATGCAATCAGAATAATTTAAAACAAATGAGAGGTTAGTGAGTAGTAACAGTTACTTTAGCTGCTTTGTAGTTTTTACAAAAGGTGCTTCTCGCCAGACATTCGCAAATAAATAAGGCATATGTATGGTATTACGAAGAGACTATACTTTTCTTATTTTAGTTGCAAAACTAGAAGACAAATAAATAAAACATTTAAATTTAAAGGTGGTTTTAGGGAAATAAGTAAACATTTGTGTAAAGCCATATAAAAAGGTAATAATACCTAAAGGTTACTGTCAATGTCTGATGTCGTAAATACTAGTTTAAATGCTAACTAGAAGTAATGCATAATTGTAATATCAATGTTCAGTAATCCAGCTGCATTATTTATCATAGAAAGAAATATTTATAAAGTCAGTTATCATGCTACAAGACACACTGATTCACTTCTCTTGTAAATTCAGTGTCTCCACCGAACAAAAAAATGACATTTTGCAAGCATGACCTATGAACATCTCCACAACTATTTATTTTTAGTTTGTTGTCTTACTCCCTTACACTCGGTCTGTACGGGGATCTTCATGGGTGATCTATATGACATCCTTGAGTTTACATTAGAGTCATGGCTATAGCTGGCAACAGTACACTGGGCAACTCTAACTCTGTACCTTTGTCTTCCATTATGGCTGGGTCGAGCTTGGTTATTCATCTTTGCATAGGTATGCCCTTGGTGGTTATCTGTTATGGTTAAGTACAGGTTTGGTCATCAGTTCAGTTTGTGGCATACCACTGGATAGTCTTCATTCTGGAGGTATGGTTCTAGTCATCCATCCATCTAAGGTAGTGTGTCAGTCATCTGGCCTACCATTAAAACTCAGATATCGTATAATATGTGCTTAACCTTTCAGTAAATATGTGCTATTAAATTCATTTAGTTATTTACTGACATTTGTTGATCGTGAAAGTCCGACTGAGTCAGAAACCCATTTTGGTGGTGGTCTGGGGAGAAAAGCTCCACACAAAGTACAGACATTTTGACAATTTAAAGTTATGTATACACTTTACATTGTATAACAGAAAAATAAAATTTAACTGAAATATATTACTACATATAGTTAAAGACATAACACAGTTTAAAATCTGTAAATAGAATAACAGTTTAAGGTGAAGTCTATCTAAACTATGAGGTAGAGTTATATTTGTAAGAAGGTGTAATTAAGTAATTATAGGTATAATTTGTAGTTAGTTTTGCAGGATTTAGAGAGTGAAAGGTTTAAATGTAGAATTGTTGAGACAGAGGGAGTGTGATGGATAAGGGTCTCTATATTAAAATAACAAAAGTTTATTTACCCGAATACCTAAACGCCGTCACGACTTCATCGAAAACATCGATCGTCCTGAAGTGCGAAATCGGAAACGTTGAATCGTCATGGTTGGCCCTTCTGCAGTATAGCTCCATAAGGTAAGTGTGCGATAGTTACGGACCTTAGGGTTAGGGTGCGGGTTAAGGTAAGTGCATAGATGGTAATGTATTTTAGATTTAGTGTAGGGTTAGAAGTAGGGTTTTATTAAGTGTATGTGTGTGGATTATTTAGTTTGTTTGGGTATAGCTTTTTAAGGTAAGTGTGCGATAGTTACATATGTTTAGATAGTATATATGATGCACATACAGCTGAGTTCTACACAGGTGATTAGTTTCATTTTGTAACCTTTTGGTTACAGTGTTTTTTAAAAAAAGTTTTTAAAAAGTTAATTGGTTTTGACCACATGTTTAATTGAGTTTAATTGGTAGTGATTTATAAGAGTGTATTTTCATTTGTCTAGTATCTGAAGAAGTTTGGCCAAGGTGCTAAACGAAAAGCGCTTTATTTTATTTGGTTTCTAGTGTTATTTTTTATCACAATAAAGAGGATTTCTGGTCAACTGAGAAGACTTCTGTTTTTCAGAGTTTGTGTTTGTGTCTTCAGTACTGTGTTTCCAACTCTGATATCAACCATACCGTGGAGAAAAGTGAATATTCAGTGGCATCTTGGACTTAGGGTATGTAAGTCTTTCTTTCGGCCATTCATTCTCTGCATTTTAGGACTCACTCTAGTGGGTCTCGACATTTCAGATGGTTACCATATGGAAAGTTTTGGTTCTATGACAACTTTAAAGTTTTCCAAAGATTTTTTAATATTCTACTTTTTGTTTCTGTATTACTTGTACTATGGACATGTTTTCCTATTCCATTTCATTTCAGATAATATTCCTGAACTTTCTAGCCTTTGAAAATTTCACAGTCTGTACTTCAGGCTTGAGCTTTATGAAAATTTGGCTGTTATTTTGTTCTAGTAAGCTCTTGGCCTGGGATCTCTTGAAAAAAAAATATATATTGATGCAAATTGACAAAACTGCAATGAAAAGATTGAAAATAGTTCTTTATCCAAATATAATTTTTTGCAAGGGAACAAGACCCTACAGTAATGCCCTGACTATATATCAGGTTAGCTGGATTCATTTAGCTGCCAATGTTTTGGAGGAGATGGCTGGAGAGGGATGAAAGTTAGTGGTCAGTGTTATCTTGCCAACACCAAGAGGAGGAAGGTAGCAGAGTCCCACCACAAGAGTATCACCTGGTCCACTTGCTGCAGCTTCTAAAATCTGGGAATCAGCACCTGCCAGCCCGCCAAGAAGTGGGCAGGCAATTTAGAAAGAAAAGGCATTACATATGTGGAAGTGCATAGTCACACTGGGTTCAGCATCACAGGGCATTGCATTGCACTTTATGACCAATCAGCAGAAGTGTAAGGACCATGCATATAAAATCTCCTACATTTTTACTGGAGGATGGCCTTGATTCTTATCTCATACTTAGTTTGTAAGGTGTTTTGCCATGATGGGAGTCAGGAGAAATTAATGGATCAGTAGGGGCCATATGCAAACTTATGGTTATGAGAGAAAAATGGTTGAAAACTTACATCTCTGATTTTTGCACAAAAAGCATGTGTTTGTCTTTCTCATTTTGTTGGTAAATTTGGTGAAAATAATTAGTTTTAACATGCTTTGCCTGGAATTTCTTTGACTTAGGCACACACTTTTCACTCTCCTTGCCCTTTATACTCTTCAAAGTATCAATGTCTTTAGTGAAAAGTTGCAAAGCCATAGCCAGACATATACCACGTATGATATAACATGCACTTTTTATAACTAATTTATTTTCTGCAAGAGGTTGTGCTAGATTTTAAATAAAAAATGCCCAGCTTAAGAGACATGGTTTTATTTCATGACATCATTTATTTTGTTAAGTTGTTTTTTTCCCCCCTAGATACCCAGATGTCTATTTTTTTAATGTATACTGTTCTGAAGCATGAATTATATAGACTGGGACAGGGGAGAAGTTACATTTGGGAAGACCATTTTCTGCAAGTCAGTGTACAAATTGGGCATTACTTGAGTTTGTCAGCTGTCATTTCATTGGACTGACTTTTATCAGTTGCATTTTGTTAAGAATCAATGAACTGCTTACAAGTGCTGCATTTCAGACTAACCTGATGCTTTTTTGCAGTCATAGAGCTGAAATATTTATGTTTGTTTTATGTGTGACGGTGTGTGTGTGTGTGTGTGTGTGTGTGTGTGTGTGTGTGTGTGTGTGTGTGTGTGTGTGTGTGTGTGTGTGTGTGTGTGTTCTGGAGAGTGGGGGCAGCACACCTGCACAACACATTTTGTTTTATTTATATTTATATTTTATGCTTTTTTCATAGGGTCAAGTTTTGACCAGAGTTATTTTTTTGTGTCTGACACAAATCAGCAGTTTTCTAATGCCATAACACCACAGTCCACAGATTACTGTTCCAACCTACTAAGTGCCCTGCACGTTCCAATATCCGACAACCATATACCCCCTCATAGAACCCTTAGATCTACCCACCAAAATCTTATCAACGTCCAAAAACTCAAGCGCCCAGCTGGTCAACTTCTGCTATCCTTCTCCTTAGCTAAAAAATGGAATGCCCTTCCCTCCTCACTGAGGACCTGTGACAACCTTGAAAACTTTAAACGTCTTCTTCATTCCTTCCTTTATTTAAACAGGAAATGCAGCTGTACTCTTCACCCCATACCTCTCAAGCTCTTCACCACTTTGACTCCTGGCTAACCTTCTCACCTAGCTAACCTCTCTCAAACATAGATTGTATAAATAACTAAACTGTAAAATCTATCCACCAGGCTTTTTGCCTGTCTTTCTCACCTAAACAAAACAGTAATTGATTGTTTTCTTTTATGAATGCTATCTGTTGTTTGAAATGCAAAGTTTTCTTTGCTTTTATCTGTTGCTTGTAATGCAAAGTTTTCTTTTTTGAATACTACCTGTTATTTGTAATGCAAAGTTTCTTTATAATTATTCATGTAACTAAACTATGTATTGTGGAGTTTTCTCCCCGGGCCTCCACTGAAAATGGGCTCCCCGAGCCCAGTGGACCTCCCTGGTCATCAAACTGGAATAAATAAATAAATAAATAAATGTTCAACTGTTAGAGATTCCCTGACTTGAGTTTTTGATTGGATGCATGGGTTTTAGTGGTTTTTAGTTTGATAGTTTGACATGGTTCATACAAGTTGTAGCTTTATTTCAGAAGTCCTAGCTATGCCCAGTGAAAAATTGCTTTGCATCTGGCAACAGCCATGACAGGATTCCAGATGTAGCGTTATTTCTATTTTATGATAACACATACTGTTTTGATAGAATATCAATGCAATTTAGTTTTCTATATGCACTCCCTTTCTTATAATGTTGGTCCATTGTTGTTTACTGAGAACAAATCTAACTTTTTTAACATTTTAAGTCACTGGGATGCTAGTTTTACCTTCTGGAGAAACATTTTTGTGTGCACTACTGTTCTTCCATTTGTAACTTTGTGAGCTTTTTTCTTATATTAAAATAATAGAAATCATATACATTGCTGTACCTGCATTCTATTTTACTTTCTCTCTTGTAATCTCTGGTGTGGTAGATATGATTTTGTGCTCCTCTTTAGTCATGTTATATAATTGCAAATGCATTAAATAGTCTCTTTCAAAGCTTATATCATATTCCATTGTCCCCGAGTCAATGTTATCTTCACCATTAAACTTACAGTTACATTACTTCTGTTGTTGCATCCGTCCCATGTTTAGGAATTGCAATCTTGTTCTCACTCTTTCAATATGACTTCTTATTACATTTTTAAAATTCTTTTTCATTTAACCAACTAATCACAGGCTTTATACGGCATATTGCCACAAAGAAATACTTGTTTCTTTGGGTGCCCAAAAGACAGGTAACTGCACATTCAGTTACTCTTTGATGCTATGCTGTGGCATCCTTTGCAGCTGTTTCATTGGTCCTGAAATACTTATTGTCTTTCCCAAAGTTAAATAATTTGCAGTATTTTTTTCTCTACGTTTTCCCAATGCATACCCAACACAAACATCTCATAGCTTTTAGAAAATCTAGCTCCTAACTGAACATGCTCTGCTTGCATGCGCAGTTCTGCCATGTACTATTCTATTCTTCAGTAACTATTGGCTTTGAGCTCAAATGACTGTATAGTTCTACAATCTCTTCAGTCTTAACACAGTTCTGATACAGGCTTATCTGGCATTTTTAAGCTGTACAGCAACCCACACGTTTTGGCAGTACTTCATTAAAAAGTAATGACACTTTCACAATAAAGTTGCGCATATTCCATGTAAGATAACCAACTTTCCACATTACCAATGAATGCAATCACCTTCCCCACATACCCTGCCTTTTTCTGCTTGCCTTCACTTGCAGATGTTTGGGTAATGTAACTTCACAGCATGAAAGTGCCACTTTGTCTATTATGCTGTTATGAAAAAGTGCTCATTGTGATTGTTTTATGCCAATAATCACTCTTGAAATTACTTTTATGCAAAAATAACTGATTCAATAAATCATTTTCTGTCAGAAAGCATTGTGAATAAGTTGTACTATATTCCATCAACAGCTCTGTTTTCTTAACATGCAATGGGTTATGCTTCTTAAATAGCCACTTGTATTTAGAAATACTTTAGTATTAAGGACTTCTATACTGATTTTGAATGACACCATTTCAGATGCACTTTTTTATGAATACTTTAGATCAAATGACACATTTTTGGAAGGAGCTTCCATTGACAGACGCATCTGTTTAAAAGCTATCCTGTGCCAAGTTAAAAATAGTAGTTACATGATCCCTGATTTTAGGGTTAGAGCTAGGGGTTTAGGTTGAGATTAGGACCGTGGGATAGATTTTGCTTACAAGGGTCAGGGTTAAAGTTCAGTTTTAAATATTAAAATGAAAGCACTAATTATGTTTCCAGTGTATTTTTTTTGGTATTTCTACTCCGTGGAGTGGAACTTTAGTCAGAGTCTCTGTGGTAAACACACTTTCTTGTTTATTCTTTATTTTTTGGCTCTTTATTTGGTTAGGATTAAAGTTAGGTTTAGCATAATGTGTACTGATGCCTTAAGGGTTACTTTTAGTTTAGGGTAAGTTTTAAGGTTAATTTTAATGTTAGGGATAGTTTTATGGCCAGGTTTAGGGTTAGTTTAAGTTTGGGATATATTTATGGTTAGGGTTAGGATTAGTGTTTGACTTAGTGTTAGACTTTGACTTACGCTTAGGTTTAGTTTTAAGGTTAGGTTAAGAACGATAACTCACATCCTCAACTGTAAACACTTGCTAAATATGCAGCCATATTTCACTTTTCTGAAATCTCTGTAAAAGAAAGAAACAATCTCCTAAAAACACAAATCAATCCTCAGCTAAATTCTATAAACTTCATCCTACTTTCTTACCTTCATCTTCAGTCTTTCTCTCACATCAGGCATAGTCTCATCTGCCCTAAAATATTTCACCATAAAACTTCTTTCCAAAGAATCCCAAAACAAAACATTAAATAACTTTCAGGCTATCTCAGATCTCTCCACCTTGCCAAAAAATATTTGAGAAAATCATATATACGCAAAAGCTCAAGCATGTCAGCATCTACTCTTTGCAATCAGACAGGTAGCATGGATTTAGAAATGCATTTAGCACTACAGCAGCTCTTACTGATTCTGTCTACAGTAATATTAATAAAGGGTTCATCACAGCAGGACTCTTTTTTGACATTTCTAGGGCCTATGAAACTATAAACCACAGCTTGTTCATAGTTAAATAAAAATAGCTTTGGTGAAAATACAATCATATGATTTCAAAGCTACCAAGACCGTAGACTATTTCAAGTCTGATGTGACAAGTAACTGTCATAACAGGCACTCTTGTCACCAGCATATCTCAAGGTTCAGTTTTGGGTCCACTAGTCTTTCTTTGATAAACAATTTTACAGAAGATCTCCCTCAATAAAATACCACACTGGTCCTGGATGAGATCTTCTTCTACATGTTAATAAAAGTAACTCAGACTTCAAAAATCAAATCCAGCACTCCTTCATAGAACTTTCCTTACAGGATAAAGTAAACAAACTGATGATCAACAGCAAAATAACTAAAGTTATGCTCGTCTCCCCCACGAACTCACTAATTTATCTGACATTACCATTACAGACAAGCAAAATGATATTATTCCTTATGTTTCTGAATAGAAATACCTAGGTCTTACAATAGATTATTCTCCTTCCTTTACCACAAATACACACACACACACACACACACACACACACACACACACACACACACACACACACACACACACACACACACACACTGAGAACACAGTTAATAAGGTACTCTCCCAATTAAAACTCTGTTATAACATCTCCTATCATTCTCCTTCTGCCCACATTGATACAAAAACGATCTCATATCCAACCTTGAATATGGACTCTTATTTTACTCCTACAATGGTCATAGGTCATAGGCTACAGGTAGCAGAAAACAAAATATTTCAATTTCCATTGCTAGCAGATGTTCATTCTCACATGTGCAACCTGGTAATGAAATTAAGCTGCTTGTAAGTAATAGAAAGATCGACCCACCTTCTTGGCAATATGCTAAATAGAGGGTCTATGTTAAATCATCGAATGCTTAAAAAAGCGAACGATTTATCGAACCCATGTAAGAAAAAGCTTACAATCTCAAATGCTTAGAACAGCAATTTTTTTTTCCAAGGAGAAAAAAAATCGCTGTTGCACAAAACAAAACAAAAACATTTTTTTAACATTATATAAAGTGGGGGGCTATGCTCCCACCCCCGAGGTGGGGGCCTGTGACCCATACCCCCCCTACTTAAATATACCAACTCTGAGATCGCACTACAGTCATGAAAATGGCAACGTAATGGAAGCGGCCAAGTGGTTTCTTTCCCAGGGAAAGAGTTCGCTTATATGCCGTTTCTCTATTTTGAGTTTTCGTGATTTCAAGTTCGATCAAGATGCATTCAAAAGAATGGGTCTTCAATCATTTAATAGGAACATTAAATAGAGTATTAAAAAAGAGTTATTGACCTCATCTGAAAAGAAAACTACCTCTTGTGGAGCAAGCCTACACATTAAGACATAAGCAGTTAGACTTAATCTCGCTTAGACATCTCCCCTTTAAAACAGTTATTAGAGAACAAGCACTCTCTAGATTTGGCCAGGCACAAGTCACCTTATATAGACTGTTTAGAGGTGACTTATGTCTGGCCTACATAGCAGTCTCAGACCCTGCCTTAATGAAAATGCTGTACATCTGTAAAGCTAATGGAACAAGACGCACTCACTCTAGAGACCTTAACCTAGCCTGCAACATTAACATGATTTGCTGGAGACACATATTTGTCTCCCAGAGGCTGCCACTCTTGTGAAACAAACTCCCAATTCAAATTAAACAGAGATCCTCCATGATCCTATTTAAGTGTAGCTTGGACAATTGGATGGGAAACCATAAATTCACCCTGGGGTTTCACATATGTCCCTTTTTGATAGAGGCAATTAGTCTAATCATTCATTTACACACTAATATAGGCTATTTCTTTCAGTCTGTGAGGGAACAAGCATAAAACATGGCTAGGCTTGTAAAGGCCCTAGTGTCAATAGCCTAATAACCTCCTATGAGCCTGTGATCCTATGATAGAACTGTAGAACAATCGCTCACCAGAAATAAAGTGCCAACGCTCACTCCAAGAGTTCATGACAACTGTTTCTAACTGCCTCCTTAATGACATTAGCTGCCCATGTTTTACAGACAATGGTTAGGAATGGTCCCTTTGCCTAAAATTGACCTGCTTTTAGGAATAATTTTTTCCTACCTGTGCTGATAGTGTCCCATTGAAACTCTGCATTTTACATTTGTGTACACTGTATATTGCCCCTAAAATGTTATACTTATATTAGCCTTAAGCTTACAAATGATGGTATAAAGCTTTCTGTCTGACATATACATCATTGTTAGCTGCTTCCGTTTTGTTTTTAAGTTGCAATGAATGTCACTATTTGTCAAGAATGTCACACTATGTTTAGATAGTGGGTAGATTCTCAATGAAACACTGTGCATTGTATTTACATAGCTGTCAAGAATGCTATGCTATGTTAAGACTGTTAAAGAGTCCTAGTGAAATACTGTACATTTTATATGGATACATGGTATATACCTTGTAACTGTTTCATGTAGGGTAACCTTTATGCTACCCTCAGATGAATTTACAAAGCTTTAGCTGTCTCGTGTATCTGATTCCTTTGAGGTGCTTTTTGTTGATTTTATGTTGTAATGAATGTTATTGTTAGTCAAGAATTTTACTCTATGTCAAAACAGTCTTTTGTTCTTTTGCCTTTATACCAGGGCTATAGCTGAAAATGGGTTTTGGACCAACCCACCCACCTGGTTTTCAAACAGTAATTAAATAAATACGTTTTTAGGTTTACTTATAGGTTCATAGGTATGTACCAGGCTAGCTGCTCCTGTGGGCCATTTTAAGCATAGCTAATTCCCTCAGAGGTGAGGATGAAGCACCCTACCCTGTATCTGTGAAGTAAACACCTTAAAATTATACCAATCCCCCAATATGTTCTAGGATTAGAAGCTGCATCATTCCATTTGGTGTTGCTTAAATACGTGACATTGGTTCTTTTATAAGATAGTGCCTTATACAGCCAGTAAATATAATCTTTTTTGATGAAAATCATGTATATGGGTTTATGCTCATTGCTTATGCAGACATTGCTCATTTTATAATGTCAATCATTTCTTACTATAGGAAAGATTAATTTGCCTTGAATAAATCATTCATGTGCATAAATTACACTCTTGCCAGTATATATTTTTAATTATTAGTAACTTTGTAAAAGCAGTGTACTGCCTATATGAGCCTACTACAGGTGCTCAGATGTTCAAAGTTCATGGCACATTTGTTCACCACCATTTTCTTGAAAAAGTAAGTGCGCAAACTTCCACTAGCCAATCTCCTGTTTCTATGTTGCTCCCTCAACACCAAATCATATAAACTGTGTAGTCCTGCCAGAACCTAAAGTCTAATACTAAAACTCCTTTTTAGATCTTTAACCAAAAACTTCCTTCCCATTTTGTAAACCTAAATTCCTCTTCCTGCTACTTAACCCTGAGACTTTCTTCTCACTCCCTAACCCTAAAACTCACTTCACACCACCTAAACCTAAAATCGTCCCCTGCTCCCTAAACCTAAAACTCCCATCCCAATCAGTGCACTAATCTACATCCCCCAACACCTTACATGGTTGCTGCACTTACCTTGTTTGAACTCAAACAGGGTGTTTGGTTAAGCTGTGACAGATGCTTGCCTGACCTCATATTCAAGTTTAAATGTGATTTGCTGCCTACTAAAGCTGCAAGCCAATCGAATCCCTGCCTTTAAGACAGTATCTTTGAGTGCTTGGGACTCAAGTGCTTGTAGCAGACCCTGCCTATACAACTTTTCATTAGTTTCGTTTTGTCCTTTTGTAGAAATCAGATATGCTGCTTATGCAGTTATTAATTAATTCCTTTTTGATGCAGGAAAGCACTTCTTTAAAGAGATGAATTCATTGCTTATAGATTGTTTGTGCCAATACCCTCTACTTTTAAACCAGTATGATGTTTAAATGGTGGTGCTGCAGTAGCGTTGTCGCTTCACAATAAGACGCTGTCCGGTTCGATTCTCAGCTAGAGCGTCTTCTGCATGGAGACATGCGTGAATGGGCGTACCTTTGTTGAAGGTTGTGCATCAGGGCTGGTAACTCGGCATGTAAAAATCAACTACCAATCATTAGCGGACCGGAGTCCCGCTGTGGCGATCCCTAACCGGGAAAAGCCGAAAATGTTGCTTGTTGTAATACTTTTTCTATTTTCTTTCTTATTTTCTTTTACTCCTCATCACACTGGAATTCAAACCTGTGTCATCCTTTAGTCTTCAGAAGTTGGGGTGCAGGAGCCAGGCTCATTGTTACCAATCTATTATGTCTGAACAACATGCCTTTTACTCTCTAAATAATATGAAAACACAAGAGGAGGAGGAGGAGGCTGCAGAATGGGGTTAAATGCTGCTCTGTGAATATTAAAAAAGATGCACCCATCCTGACACAGAATCGCATGTAGACTTATGCATGTTAGTGTCAGTATAATGTACTACCTGTAGAACAATGAGTGAGGGGTAGTGCGAGCTATGGAGGAACTGTCATCGGAATGCAGGTTTTCCCTGGTGGTAATGTGTGCATGAGCACATGCATCTGTGTATGTTGTACTTCCTTTCTTATTCACAGCTTAAAACTGACTCTGAAGGGAGTGTATTTAAGCATGAGATGGGAGATTAAAAAGACAAGTGCAGGTCACGGACCCGCACATATTAGCTTCTTACCGAATTAAGGTGCATACTATAATCTGCTAAGTAATGACAGAGACAGTGAAATAGAACCAGAATTAAAGTGAACTGTGCTTGGGGCAAGGTCTTTATAATAAAAATGTGAACCAGTATGGCTGCCTGCAATTCAGGGATATGATGAAGTTTATGGCCATTACAATGACATATTGGACTTTAATGAACCTCCACTGCTCTGACAAACATTAGAGAACAGGGCATAAACACTTCCTACACAGTGAATAACATATCCCAGAGAAATTCATAGTGTATGTTGCAACTATAACACATATACCATAATTAATGTGAAAAATGTAGGAGTAAGGCAACGCAGTTTGTCCTTATATCACTGTCCAATGAAATGAGAGTTACAGAAGCATCTGCAGAGAGGATGTCCTGGGGTGGTAGCATGCATGCCACACCATGGTTTCTGACAAGTGCTGTCACTAACCCTTTGTCAGCCACAGCAGTATGTCACATGCAGTGTCAGAGCTGAAAATTCAAATGCATTAGTTAATCAGTATTGTCCACGGAGGTCCATCTACTGACCTCTCCAACTACCTTCCCATTGCTATCTTATCACCCCTCTCAAAAATTCTAGAAAAATGGATCCACCACCAAATCCTTACCCATCTGTTAACTAACAACCTTCTAACTAAAACCCAACATGGATTCAGACCTTCCCATAGCACCAACACTGCTCTAATTAACTTCTCTGATACCATAAACTCACATAGGAACCAAGGGAAGCTGGTCTCTGCCACCTTCTTAGACCTATCCATGGCATTTGATACAGTTTCCCATAGCAAACTCCTCACCTGCCTAGCAGAACCCAACCTCAATGACTCCACCCAAAAATGGTTTTACAGTTACCTAAACAACCGGTCACCATCTGTCAAATGGGGCAACTCCCTATCCCCCCCACTCCCTGTCACATGCCGTGTCCCACAAGGATTAATCCTTGGTCCCCTTCTCTTCAACATATTTACAAATAATCTCCACCTAGCTACCACTAAAGCCGACATTGTCCAGTATGCGGATTACACTACTCTAATCTGCTCAGCACCAAACATCCAATTACTACAAAGTAAAGCCCAGGAATCCTTCACTGAGGTAGAGAACTGGCTAAACAACTACTAACTAATACTAAACCCCAAAAAACACAGCTATTACTACTCCACCCAATCAATCACTCCTCCGCCACCTTTACCATCATATCAACCAATGGCACCCTCATCACCCCAGTAACTGAGGCCAAACTCTTAGGCATCACTATTGATCAACAACTTAAATTCAACAAGCACGTATCCCAAACTATCTCTAAAGTGCATAAAAAACTTGGTTGCCTATATCGTTGCATACTATTCCTAACCCCCCAAACTAGAACAACAATAGCCAGAACTCATCTCTTATCAACACTACTATACGCCTCTCCAGTCCTCACCAACATTAACAAAACTAACCTGAGCAAACTCTTTACATGCTACAATAAAATAGCTAGGTTTGCTGCCAATAATAGATCACATTCCCACCACTGCCAATCCCTAATTAAACTGCACTGGTTAGAATTTCCAAACCTCCCATGCAACCACCAACTGATCTTAACCCATCATTGTACTTTTTTACACCCTCCCTCATCAATATAATAAATAGATACACAAGCAAGCAGGTTAGTTTTAGACTCCTTAATTATATATGGAAAACTGTACCTCATAACACATGGAATTTGTAATGAATTCTGGCAATAAACATTGCTTAGTAATCGATCTGTGCTTAGTCATAAAATGCAGCAAAAAATAAAACAGATGAGTGCAAACAATACACTAATGTTCAAACATATGAGATTAAACATGTTATCCTTTACATATTAATCTAAATATTTCTAAAAGGCTGGAAAATTACCAGATTTTCTAATGTCAGTGGAGATATATTGCATGTGATAAAACATGACTGTTGAATGAGTGAACTATGCAATCAGTTCTGCAGGGAGACACAGCTCTGCAAAAATCCTGATTTCTTAAATGGTATTCAAAGCTCTTAAATCCAAAGCCTAAGTACTAAATAGATGTTATTATGTGTTTTACATTCAGCAGGTTGAGGAATAAAAAGAAAGCCACGTCTTTCCTCACAGCATGTGCATGACCGTTTAAATCTGCTGCAGTGTAGTGTCAAAGAGCTGAATGGGACAGCAGTGGGAAACTGAAGGCTTTTGGAGAAGTGCATGATCATATGCATGGCCTACATAAATGCCATCAGAAATATGTCAGAGTATAGCAATTGAAATGTTATCATTGGCTTTGTGACAGAAGATTCCAAAGGATGTCATATCAAACTTGGACCATAGCACTGATAACAAGATTACAATATATAAGTCAAGGGAAAGATACATACTCCAGAGAGTTAAGGGGAGTAAAAAAGGTGAACAGAAGAATTTAAATGTCACTGTACTATTTAAACATGGTACTAGTGACAGCCTGAAAATGTACAGTAACAGACCAAGCTTTGTCACTATAAATCTTCTGGCTATGAGATCAAGTACCATGTTTCAAGGAACTTTACATTACGAAGCTGGCAGAGAGTTACACCAGTAGAAAAGAGTACAGTGACATTTAAGGTGTTCTTTATTTGTTCACTGCTGCAGTAGCTTAAGCTATATGGCCTATGTCGTGCCAAGGACATAATGATCAGCCAGCTTCCAAAGCTTCAGGGTACCAACCACCCACACAAACCATTAGTCATTTTGTGCTGAACTGACTAAAACTAAGGTTGGGTGCCATGCTTTCAGAGCTTTTCTGCTGCCTAGGAGAGCATTCCTCTGTGAGTGTCCAAGGATTGGTGGTCAGCTAGTGCTGTTACTTTATTGGGCAGATAAGTTCCTTCAAGGAAAAAAAAACCTTCCACATATTTTTGTGACAGAAAATTGACTTTATGTATATATGTATATATATATATATATATATATATATATATATATATATATATATATATATATATATATATATATATATATATATATATATATATATATATATATATATATATATATATATATATATATATATATATATATATATATATATATATATATATATATGGTTTCACTTCATGTACTCGAAATGCTGAAATCTCGAATTTCAGCATTACGAGTCCATGAAGCCAAAACCATCACAACACCGAAACCCCACAAAGCCGAAATCATAAACCCGAACACACGGCATACACTACACCACACACAAACCACAACACCTACACCACAAAAAACATAAACACAACAAAACACCACACATACACATACCTACACTAAACAAAAGCAGGGGGGCAAGCCCCGTACACTCCACCCCCCCCTTATATATACTAACTGCAAGATCGCTCAAACAGAGAAAAAAAAACTCACACACACACACACACACACACACACACACACATACACACACACACACACACACACACACACACACACACACACACACACACACACACACACACACACACACACACATATATAAGTTACAAAAACTCTCACATACACTCATTCACCTGAAAGTCTGAACACAAACATCCCAAACAAACACTTCCTGCAATGTAGCGTCACTGCATAAGCGTGGATTCGACATATTTGCATTCGTACTTATGCACTTTCACTATTCTAAAGTTTCGGCTTCATGGACTTGAAATGCTGAAATTCGAGATTTCAGCATTTCAAGTATATGAAGTGAAACTATATATATATATATATATATATATATATATATATATATATATATATATATATATATCTATAGGTTTACCACTGTATAACCGATGGATGGATGGTTGAGCCCCAATGACTGAAAGGAGTGCAGCAAATATGCACATTGCCGAACGCAACTGTATCAAATTGCAAACCCGCACCCCCTTTGTGACCCATGTTAGCACTCGTTTTGGATGTAGAGTGATCAAAAATGTCGCATTTGGTGGTTTTGCGACATTCCGACCATTCTACGTGCAAAAATTCAGTTACCGGAATCGATCATTGTTGGGTTTGACTGCCGTGTGTTCGGTTACGCGGTGGTAAACCATGTGTGTATATATATATATATATATATATATATATATATATATATATATATATATATACTATTAGCCAGGAGAAAGTGTTTTTATTTTTTTATTGACTGTCATGTGACTCTTGTTCATATTTAAATTTGAGCATTATTTATTTTTATTTTTTGTTTATTTTTGTGGTAAAATCTTTTTGCAACTTATTTAAAACTACATATTCTGTAGATAAACTGGTGCTATTTTACTGTTTTTGGCTAGAGTAAGGAGTTAAAATGTTTTTTACTGTTTTTTTTTTTTTTTTTTTTTTTTTTTGAGGCAAGTTACTTTTTTGAAACTTACCTTTTTTAATGTCGATTGCTGCTTTGCTACCTTGGGAATCAGGTACCTTTTCTGGCTTAACTGTGGAACAACCTACCAGTTCCTTGGTTGTGCCATCTTCTAGCCTCAAAAGGAAAAAGATTTTTAAGCAGCCTTTGCCATCACAGCAGGCTGATGTTTTGCCTCTTTTGCTATAGGTGAGTAGCCACAGCTGCATCCATGAATCACTTATCTTTCTCTATGGGTCCCTCTGGTATAGTCCTTACTGCCACTGTGGACCAGGAGTTAGACACATCCTCTGCAGCTATTGGTATGCCCTTGTCATACAGGGAAGAGCCACTCTTGTCAGTCCTGGTAGATGGGGCAGGGAATACCTCTCTGCTTAGCCAGCAAGCCATGCCCATCCCTAGGGAGGTGATTTCTGGCAATTATGAGTCTGTTTCTTCAGGAATTCCTATCAAAAATAAATTAAAGGCTAAACATGTATCTTATCCTGTTTTATTGACCTGGGCAGGAGTAATTTATTGGGCTTAGCTCAGGATGTAGCACAGGTCCCTGATCATTCTTATATGGCTGGTTCTGTTAAAAGAAAAAGGGATTCTTCTTTTCCTGAAGAGGCTCAAGAGTTTGAACATCAAAAACAGTGTGAAGAGATAGACAATGTAATATATTCATATGTTTCTGATGGGTCTATATTATAAGATCGACGGTTGAAAACATCGAACACCATATGGTCGACACCATATGGTCGATGTCTTCACCCCCAAAGAAAAAGTACCCTAACAGGTTTAAGCAGGGGGGCAAGCCCCCTGCACCCCCCACGTGGGGGGGCTGTGCCCACCACACACCCCGCTACTAAAACATGCCAACTCCGACACCGCATTACATTGCAGTAAATGGAAATCTCCCCTTACGTAGATTTCCATTTATGTGTTCGAAACTCTCAGCATTCGCTATTCTCATGTCGACAATGTCAGATTCGACATTGTCGGCTTTCGAGAATCTAATATTTCTGATTCAGATTCTTAAGAGAGTGTGACTTTGGGTAGTCCCTGTGAATGATTCTCTTTCACTGAGACTATTTCCATAATGAATCATTTTTTTTCAATGGAAAAACAGTGATGTTTCTCAGTCCCTCAGAAAATATTATGATTTATTACAACTGGAATTTCCTAAATCTACTTTTAATCCTCCTGTTCTTTCTGCTTTGGAGGTTGTTTTTGTCACATCCTGCAGTTCTCCTGAAAATCACTCTGCTGCTTTTCTGACTCCATTAGCAAGGTTGTTTTTCTGGAGTGTCTGCTGGACACTTCAATTTAAAGAGCTTTTCTTTCACTGGGAAATATAGATCAATATTCAAATCTATTACTGAGGTTTTCCATTCAGACTTTGTGTCAGCAAGGGAATTCCTCAGGATTCTGGGCCTCACGGCTTCAATGATTCTCATGAAACCACTTGCAAGACTGCACATGAGAAAATTGCAATGGTACCTAACATCAATTTGGTTGCAGCACCAGCATCCATTTTCTCTTCATATTCCATTTCTGGGATTTGTAGAAAGGGAGTTTATTGGTGGAGACAAAAAAAACTCTCTCAAAATCCAGTTTGCATATATTCTCCTTCTGCTCCAGCACAGTCAGTCACAACAGACACCTCAGAATTTGTATAGGGAGCAGTGTCTATGGGGATAAAAGTGTAGGATCTTTGGAACAAAAAAACAAGCCAAAACACATGAACATAAAAGAGATGTTAACTCTCATAAATACTCATAATTCTCTAAATCATCTATAGTCCCTGGGACCACTACAGGTGTTTACAGACAGCACCACAGTGATGTAACACCCATACCACACCCAACCCCAACCTCTCATTTAAGCATAAACCCACTGATTTACTCATTCTAAACCTAAACATTCACAGTATCATAAATAAAATAGAACAGTTACATGGAATTATCTCTGTTATCTCTGTATACAACCCAGACATTATAGTGATTACAGAAACATGGCTTAAACCCCACATTAAAGATAACTCTATAACTCCACCTGGCTTCAACATATTAAGAGTTGATAGACCTCACAGAAAAGGTGGTGGCATTGCCCTTCTTTACAAATCCAAATTAAAAGTCCAGCTCCTTCAAAAAGAAACCCCAGATTTCAACACTGCGAGACCCTATTCACCAAAATCATACTAAATGAACATAAACAACTAAACCTACTCAGCATTTATATACCACCAGGAGACAACCTTAAGACAGTAGAATCTATACTCCACTGAGCTTCCTACTCCTGTCCCAAGAAACTTTACTCCTAGGTGATGCCAACATAGACTGGAACACTATACATTCACCCATAGCCACCAACCACATAAACCTATATAATTTTATACACCTCATACACTCACCCACAAGAATTGACAAAACCCCAAACGAGAATCCACCTTAGACTGGATCCTGACTTACCAGCCCAATACTGCCCACCTATCTGGAATACTACCTGACTCCCTCAGTAATCATAACCCAACCTTTCTCCTTCAGCACAAAATAAATTCTACTAACACCCCCCTCTCTTACAATCCATTCCCAAAAAAACTTCTCCCCAGAACAATTCTCAGAAGCCCTAAAATCCTGTGACTGGGCTCCCATAAAAACCCTTCCCTGGATAATGCAGTAGAATACTTTAATGCCAAATTCCTAGAGATTTTAAACCAACTAGCCCCACTAAAAACTATAAGATTGCAAAGTAACCCTGTCCCCTGGTTAAACAAAGCCACAAATATCTTACTCAAGACTAGAGACAAAGCTTGGATAACTTGGCAAAAATACAAAACTCCCGTAACTAGGCAAAGCTTTGCTGAGCTCAGAAATAAAGCAAAAAAGCAGGTTAGGTTGGACAAGAAACACTACTATATTTCCTTACAAAGTAAACATAACAACAACCCACAGAAATTCTGGGCTGCAGTGAACAACATCTTCCCGCCTGGTAAAGCTACCACACCACCCCCAGATATCACAGGTACTGATCCACACATAGCCTCTAGTTTTAATAACTTCTTTCCCTCTTCAATACTGAACCTGGTAAGTGCAATATCACCCATGACCCAACATCAGCCCTTAAACTACCAGACTAACTCCACCCCCTTCACTTTTAACCCAGTTCCAACTACAACCATTCAAATCTCTTAGCTAAACTCAAACCTACCACCCTAGCTGCTGTCAGTCTCCCAGCTCAATATCTCCAAATTGCATCCAAGGCCATTGCCTACCCCGTCTCCCTATTCATTAACAGATCTATCTCCTTGCATTCCATTCCTTCATTATGGAAAACCTCATATATCATTCCTCTCCACAAGGGAGGTCCATCTACTGACCTCTCCAACTACCTTCCCATTGCTATCTTATCACCCCTCTCAAAAATTCTAGAAAAATGGATCCACCACCAAATCCTTACCCATCTGTTAACTAACAACCTTCTAACTAAAACCCAACATGGATTCAGACCTTCCCATAGCACCAACACTGCTCTAATTAACTTCTCTGATACCATAAACTCACATAGGAACCAAGGGAAGCTGGTCTCTGCCACCTTCTTAGACCTATCCAAGGCATTTGATACAGTTTCCCATAGCAAACTCCTCACCTGCCTAGCAGAACCCAACCTCAATGACTCCACCCTAAAATGGTTTTACAGTTACCTAAACAACCGGTCACAATCTGTCAAATGGGGCAACTCCCTATCCCCCCCACTCCCTGTCACATGCCGTGTCCCACAAGGATTAATCCTTGGTCCCCTTCTCTTCAACATATTTACAAATAATCTCCACCTAGCTACCACTAAAGCCGACATTGTCCAGTATGCGGATGACACTACTCTAATCTGCTCAGCACCAAACATCCAATTACTACAAAGTAAAGCCCAGGAATCCTTCACTGAGGTAGAGAACTGGCTAAACAACTACTAACTAATACTAAACCCCAAAAAACACAGCTATTACTACTCCACTCAATCAATCACTCCTCCGCCACCTTTACCATCATATCAACCAATGGCACCCTCATCACCCCAGTAACTGAGGCCAAACTCTTAGGCATCACTATTGATCAACAACTTAAATTCAACAAGCACGTATCCCAAACTATCTCTAAAGTCCATAAAAAACTTGGTTGCCTATATCGTTGCATACTATTCCTAACCCCCAAAACTAGAACAACAATAGCCAGAACTCATCTCTTATCAACACTACTATACGCCTCTCCAGTCCTCACCAACATTAACAAAACTAACCTGAGCAAACTCTTTACATGCTACAATAAAATAGCTAGGTTTGCTGCCAATAATAGATCACATTCCCACCACTGCCAATCCCTAATTAAACTGCACTGGTTAGAATTTCCAAACCTCCTATGCAACCACCAACTGATCTTAACCCATCATTGTACTTTTTTACACCCTCCCTCATCAATATAATAAATAGATACACAAGCAAGCAGGTTAGTTTTAGACTCCTTAATTATATATGGAAAACTGTACCTCATAACACATGGAATTTGTAATGAATTCTGGCAATAAACATTGCTTAGTAATCGATCTGTGCTTAGTCATAAAATGCAGCAAAAAATAAAACAGATGAGTGCAAACAATACACTAATGTTCAAACATATGAGATTAAACATGTTATCCTTTACATATTAATCTAAATATTTCTAAAAGGCTGGAAAATTACCAGATTTTCTAATGTCAGTGGAGATATATTGCATGTGATAAAACATGACTGTTGAATGAGTGAACTATGCAATCAGTTCTGCAGGGAGACACAGCTCTGCAAAAATCCTGATTTCTTAAATGGTATTCAAAGCTCTTAAATCCAAAGCCTAAGTACTAAATAGATGTTATTATGTGTTTTACATTCAGCAGGTTGAGGAATAAAAAGAAAGCCACGTCTTTCCTCACAGCATGTGCATGACCGTTTAAATCTGCTGCAGTGTACTGTCAAAGAGCTGAATGGGACAGCAGTGGGAAACTGAAAGCTTTTGGGGAAGTGCATGATCATATGCATGGCCTACATAAATGCCATCAGAAATATGTCAGAGAGTATAGCAATTGAAATGCTATCATTGGCTTTGTGACCGAAGATTCCAAAGGATGCCATATCAAACTTGGACCATAGCACTGATAACAAGATTACAATATATAAGTCAAAGGAAGGATACATACTCCAGAGAGTTAAGGGGAGTAAAAAAGGTGAACAGAAGAATTTAAATGTCACTGTACTATGTAAACATGGTACTAGTGACAGCCTGAAAATGTACAGTAACAGACCAAGCTTTGTCACTATAAATCTTCTGGCTATGAGATCAAGTACCATGTTTCAAGGAACTTTACATTACGAAGCTGGCAGAGAGTTACACCAGTAGAAAAGAGTACAGTGACATTTAAGGTGTTCTTTATTTGTTCACTGCTGCAGTAGCTTAAGCTATATGGGCTATGTCGTGCCAAGGACATAATGATCAGCCAGCTTCCAAAGCTTCAGGGTACCAACCACCCACACAAACCATTAGTCATTTTGTGCTGAACTGACTAAAACTAAGGTTGGGTGCCATGCTTTCAGAGCTTTTCTGCTGCCTAGGAGAGCATTCCTCTGTGAGTGTCCAAGGATTGGTGGTCAGCTAGTGCTGTTACTTTATTGGGCAGATAAGTTCCTTCAAGGAAAAAAAAACCTTCCACATATTTTTGTGACAGAAAATTGACTTTATGTATATATGTATATATATATATATATATATATATATATATATATATATATATATATATATATATATATATATATATATATATGTATATATATATATATATATATATATATATATATATATATATATATATATATATATATATAGTTTCACTTCATGTACTCAAAGTGCTGAAATCTCGATTTCAGCATTACGAGTCCATGAAGCCAAAACCATCACAACACCGAAACCCCACAAAGCCGAAATCATAAACCCAAACACACGGCATACACTACACCACACACAAACCACAACACCTACACCACAAAAAACATAAACACAACAAAACACCACACATACACATACCTACACTAAACAAAGCAGGGCAAGCCCCGTACACTCCACCCCCCCCTGATATATACTAACTGCAAGATCGCTCAAACAGAGAAAAAAAAACTCACAAACACACACACACACACACACACACACACACACACACACACACACACACACACACACACACACACACACACACACACACACACACACACACACACACACACACACACACACACACACACACACACACATATATAAGTTACAAAAACTCTCACATACACTCATTCACCTGAAAGTCTGAACACAAACATCCCAAACAAACACTTCCTGTAATGTAGCGTCACTGCATAAGCGTGGATTCGACATATTTGCATTCGTACTTATGCACTTTCACTATTCTAAAGTTTCGGCTTCATGGACTTGAAATGCTGAAATTCGAGATTTCAGCATTTCAAGTATATGAAGTGAAACTATATAAATATATATATATATATATATATATATATATATATATATATATATAGATATATCTATATCTATATATATCTATAGGTTTACCACTGTATAACCGATGGATGGATGGACGAGCCCCAATGACTGAAAGGAGTGCAGCAAATATGCACATTGCCGAACGCAACTGTATCAAATCGCAAACCCGCACCCCCTTTGTGACCCATGTTAGCACTCGTTTTGGATGTAGAGTGATCAAAAATGTTGCATTTGGTGGTTTTACAACATTCCGACCATTCTACGTGCAAAAATTCAGTTACCGGAATCGATCATTGTTGGGTTTGACTGCCGTGTGTTCGGTTACGCGGTGGTAAACCATGTGTGTATATATATATATATATATATATATATATATATATATATATATATATATATATATATATTATTAGCCAGGACAAAGTGTTTTTATTTTTTTATTGACTGTCATGTGACTCTTGTTCATATTTAAATTTGAGCATTATTTATTTTTATTTTTTGTTTATTTTTTGTGGTAAAATCTTTTTGCAACTTATTTAAAACTACATATTCTGTAGATAAACTGGTGCTATTTTACTGTTTTTGGCTAGAGTAAGGAGTTAAAATGTTTTTTACTGTTTTTTTTTTTTTTTTGAGGCAAGTTACTTTTTTGAAACTTACCTTTTTTAATGTCGATTGCTGCTTTGCTACCTTGGGAATCAGGTACCTTTTCTGGCTTAACTGTGGAACAACCTACCAGTTCCTTGGTTGTGCCATCTTCTAGCCTCAAAAGGAAAAAGATTTTTAAGCAGCCTTTGCCATCACAGCAGGCTGATGTTTTGCCTCTTTTGCTATAGGTGAGTAGCCACAGCTGCATCCATGAATCACTTATCTTTCTCTATGGGTCCCTCTGGTATAGTCCTTACTGCCACTGTGGACCAGGAGTTAGACACATCCTCTGCAGCTATTGGTATGCCCTTGTCATACAGGGAAGAGCCATTCTTGTCAGTCCTGGTAGATGGGGCAGGGAATACCTCTCTGCTTAGCCAGCAAACCATGCCCATCCCTAGGGAGGTGATTTCTGGCAATTATGAGTCTGTTTCTTCAGGAATTCCTATCAAAAATAAATTAAAGGCTAAACATGTATCTTATCCTGTTTTATTGACCTGGGCAGGAGTAATTTATTGGGCTTAGCTCAGGATGTAGCACAGGTCCCTGATCATTCTTATATGGCTGGTTCTGTTAAAAGAAAAAGGGATTCTTCTTTTCCTGAAGAGGCTCAAGAGTTTGAACATCAAAAACAGTGTGAAGAGATAGACAATGTAATATATTCATATGTTTCTGATGGGTCTATATTATAAGATCGACGGTTGAAAACATTGAACACCATATGGTCGACACCATATGGTCGATGTCTTCACCCCCCCAAAAAAAAGTACCCTAACAGGTTTAAGCAGGGGGGCAAGCCCCCTGCACCCCCCACGTGGGGGGGCTGTGCCCACCACACACCCCGCTACTAAAACATGCCAACTCCGACACCGCATTACATTGCAGTAAATGGAAATCTCCCCTTACGTAGATTTCCATTTATGTGTTCGAAACTCTCAGCATTCGCTATTCTCATGTCGACAATGTCAGATTTGACATTGTCGGCTTTCGAGAATCTAATATTTCTGATTCAGATTCTTAAGAGAGTGTGACTTTGGGTAGTCCCTGTGAATGATTCTCTTTCACTGAGACTATTTCCATAATGAATCATTTTTTTTCAATGGAAAAACAGTGATGTTTCTCAGTCCCTCAGAAAATATTATGATTTATTACAACTGGAATTTCCTAAATCTACTTTTAATCCTCCTGTTCTTTCTGCTTTGGAGGTTGTTTTTGTCACATCCTGCAGTTCTCCTGAAAATCACTCTGCTGCTTTTCTGACTCCATTAGCAAGGTTGTTTTTCTGGAGTGTCTGCTGGACACTTCAATTTAAAGAGCTTTTCTTTCACTGGGAAATATAGATCAATATTCAAATCTATTACTGAGGTTTTCCATTCAGACTTTGTGTCAGCAAGGGAATTCCTCAGGATTCTGGGCCTCACGGCTTCAATGATTCTCATGAAACCACTTGCAAGACTGCACATGAGAAAATTGCAATGGTACCTAACATCAATTTGGTTGCAGCACCAGCATCCATTTTCTCTTCATATTCCATTTCTGGGATTTGTAGAAAGGGAGTTTATTGGTGGAGACAAAAAAAACTCTCTCAAAATCCAGTTTGCATATATTCTCCTTCTGCTCCAGCACAGTCAGTCACAACAGACACCTCAGAATTTGTATAGGGAGCAGTGTCTATGGGGATAAAAGTGTAGGATCTTTGGAACAAAAACAAGCCAAAACACATGAACATAAAAGAGATGTTAACTCTCATAAATACTCATAATTCTCTAAATCATCTATAGTCCCTGGGACCACTACAGGTGTTTACAGACAGCACCACAGTGATGTAACACCCATACCACACCCAACCCCAACCTCTCATTTAAGCATAAACCCACTGATTTACTCATTCTAAACCTAAACATTCACAGTATCATAAATAAAATAGAACAGTTACATGGAATTATCTCTGTTATCTCTGTATACAACCCAGACATTATAGTGATTACAGAAACATGGCTTAAACCCCACATTAAAGATAACTCTATAACTCCACCTGGCTTCAACATATTAAGAGTTGATAGACCTCACAGAAAAGGTGGTGGCATTGCCCTTCTTTACAAATCCAAATTAAAAGTCCAGCTCCTTCAAAAAGAAACCCCAGATTTCAACACTGCCGAGACCCTATTCACCAAAATCATACTAAATGAACATAAACAACTAAACCTACTCAGCATTTATATACCACCAGGAGACAACCTTAAGACAGTAGAATCTATACTCCACTGAGCTTCCTACTCCTGTCCCAAGAAACTTTACTCCTAGGTGATGCCAACATAGACTGGAACACTATACATTCACCCATAGCCACCAACCACATAAACCTATATAATTTTATACACCTCATACACTCACCCACAAGAATTGACAAAACCCCAAACGAGAATCCACCTTAGACTGGATCCTGACTTACCAGCCCAATACTGCCCACCTATCTGGAATACTACCTGACTCCCTCAGTAATCATAACCCAACCTTTCTCCTTCAGCACAAAATAAATTCTACTAACACCCCCCTCTCTTACAATCCATTCCCAAAAAAACTTCTCCCCAGAACAATTCTCAGAAGCCCTAAAATCCTGTGACTGGGCTCCCATAAAAACCCTTCCCTGGATAATGCAGTAGAATACTTTAATGCCAAATTCCTAGAGATTTTAAACCAACTAGCCCCACTAAAAACTATAAGATTGCAAAGTAACCCTGTCCCCTGGTTAAACAAAGCCACAAAAATCTTACTCAAGACTAGAGACAAAGCTTGGATAACTTGGCAAAAATACAAAACTCCCGTAACTAGGCAAAGCTTTGCTGAGCTCAGAAATAAAGCAAAAAAGCAGGTTAGGTTGGACAAGAAACACTACTATATTTCCTTACAAAGTAAACATAACAACAACCCACAGAAATTCTGGGCTGCAGTGAACAACATCTTCCCGCCTGGTAAAGCTACCACACCACCCCCAGATATCACAGGTACTGATCCACACATAGCCTCTAGTTTTAATAACTTCTTTCCCTCTTCAATACTGAACCTGGTAAGTGCAATATCACCCATGACCCAACATCAGCCCTTAAACTACCAGACTAACTCCACCCCCTTCACTTTTAACCCAGTTCCAACTACAACCATTCAAATCTCTTAGCTAAACTCAAACCTACCACCCTAGCTGCCGTCAGTCTCCCAGCTCAATATCTCCAAATTGCATCCAAGGCCATTGCCTACCCCGTCTCCCTACTCATTAACAGATCTATCTCCTTGCATTCCATTCCTTCATTATGGAAAACCTCATATATCATTCCTCTCCACAAGGGAGGTCCATCTACTGACCTCTCCAACTACCTTCCCATTGCTATCTTATCACCCCTCTCAAAAATTCTAGAAAAATGGATCCACCACCAAATCCTTACCCATCTGTTAACTAACAACCTTCTAACTAAAACCCAACATGGATTCAGACCTTCCCATAGCACCAACACTGCTCTAATTAACTTCTCTGATACCATAAACTCACATAGGAACCAAGGGAAGCTGGTCTCTGCCACCTTCTTAGACCTATCCAAGGCATTTGATACAGTTTCCCATAGCAAACTCCTCACCTGCCTAGCAGAACCCAACCTCAATGACTCCACCCTAAAATGGTTTTACAGTTACCTAAACAACCGGTCACAATCTGTCAAATGGGGCAACTCCTATCCCCCACTCCCTGTCACATGCCGTGTCCCACAAGGATTAATCCTTGGTCCCCTTCTCTTCAACATATTTACAAATAATCTCCACCTAGCTACCACTAAAGCCGACATTGTCCAGTATGCGGATGACACTACTCTAATCTGCTCAGCACCAAACATCCAATTACTACAAAGTAAAGCCCAGGAATCCTTCACTGAGGTAGAGAACTGGCTAAACAACTACTAACTAATACTAAACCCCAAAAAACACAGCTATTACTACTCCACCCAATCAATCACTCCTCCACCACCTTTACCATCATATCAACCAATGGCACCCTCATCACCCCAGTAACTGAGGCCAAACTCTTAGGCATCACTATTGATCAACAACTTAAATTCAACAAGCACGTATCCCAAACTATCTCTAAAGTCCATAAAAAACTTGGTTGCCTATATCGTTGCATACTATTCCTAACCCCCAAAACTAGAACAACAATAGCCAGAACTCATCTCTTATCAACACTACTATACGCCTCTCCAGTCCTCACCAACATTAACAAAACTAACCTGAGCAAACTCTTTACATGCTACAATAAAATAGCTAGGTTTGCTGCCAATAATAGATCACATTCCCACCACTGCCAATCCCTAATTAAACTGCACTGGTTAGAATTTCCAAACCTCCTATGCAACCACCAACTGATCTTAACCCATCAAATTATTTTTCATCCGGTGAAGAGCCCTGCCCTAGCTGACATACTAAACTTTCATAACCCCAAAAGGATCTACGTTCATGTAACAAAAACTTGATTGAAATCAACCCATGCAATAACAGCGCTGGGGAGGCCCTGTTCTCTTATGATGTTGCTAAAGTATGGAACACCTCCCACCTGAACTCAGGCTACAAAGTCACACAAGCACCTTCAAGGGCCTTCTTAATTCACACCTCTATGCTAACCCTCTCTGCAACTGCAAAGACACCCCTCTTGAAGACTCACTACTCCATATAAGTGACCCGCTGTATGCCTCCATTGCATACACTATATTCTCACCTGATATACTCACCTGATATGTCCTTTTTTTTGTAAATATTGCAAATAGGGGTTCTACTCCTGAGTATCTTATTGTTTTTGTATCTTATTGTTTTACAAAATTGTTCTTGTACTTCTTTGTTTCTCTTACCTTGTATACCAGTTTTTTATTGTTATCTAAACCATGTATGTACTCTGTTAACTTACTTGGAGCTTTTCTCCCCAGGACTTCACTGAAACTTTGTGTCAGTTGGATTTATCCTGGTAAAATAATGTTAAAATAAAATAAATAAATAAATAAACAAATAAATAAATAAATAAGGGGAAGCAGATCTTACCTTCTGTCCAGACTAGCATGATATCTAGGATGTAGCTTTTCGGCATAATTTTTTTCTGCAGGCATCTTACATTCCATCAGAGCAAACCTGTCTGTCAGGCAAGCTGAGCAGAGCCAGGTCAGACCCACACAAATGGAAGCTGAACCACGGGTCTTTCAAGATTTGATCCATCTGAAACATCTCAAATTGATCGTTTTGACTCCTCTTTAAAGAAACAATTGTTCAAATTCTTCTCCAGGAGTCCATGCAAGAAGGCCTGGTAGACAGATGCCCTTTTTTACTTTGGTCAGGAATGTTGCTGCATGTTTTTCCACCCTTTCCAGTAATATCCAAGGTACTTCTGAAGATTTAGAAGGACTCCCAAAGATCATTGTGGTGACTCCGTCCTGGTTCAGGCAACAATGGTTCTTCCTTCTTTGAAAATGGCCAGGGACAGTTGCCATAAGCTTCATCACAGTTTGGATTTACTCACACAAGACCAAGGGTGTTTGTACAGCACATCCCCACACAACTGCAACTGACTGGATGATAGGATCTTAATACCTTTTAGGCACCTGTTTACTGAGGACATGCAGCAGGTACTAATGGAGGTAAGAAAACCTGCTACTAGAAAATCATGTATTAGCAAATGGAATGTTTTTTTTTCTATTTGGTGCGAACAAAAGAAACAGCACCCATTTAGGGATAGTATTTCTCTGGGTTTACATTATTTGTGTGAGTTACTATCCTATGACCTGTCTTATTCTTCAATCAAGGTTCCTTTGTCAGCCATTTCAGCATGTCTGCCCATGGACACCCTTCTTTAATGCAACCTTGTGTGAAAATGTTTTTGAAAGAGGTGTTGCACAAGAAGACTCCTACAAAAACAGGCAGCTACTCGTGGGGTCTTAACTTTCTGTTTAAAAAATGAACTCTTGCTCCATTTGAACCAGCCCTTCAGACTGACTTGAGGTTCTTGATATGGATAACAGTCTTACTCAGTTCTCTGACTTCTGCAAGAAGAGTATGTGAGTTGCAAGCTCTTATAGGGTTTATTTGAGAACCAATTCTTCTTTTATGCCTAAAGTGGTATCCAAGTTTACCTTAAGCCGAGCTATCCATCTCTTTGTCTTCTTTCCAGAACCTAAAAATGAGAGCGAAAGGTTACTCCATACCTTGGATGTCCACAGACAACATAGGTACTATCTTGACAGAAAAAAATCTTTCAGAACTTCGGATTATTTGTTCATTCCTTGTGAAAGTAAGAAGAAGAGAAAACCAATGTCAAAACAGGCTACTTCCAAATGGTTGTCTCATGGTATTACATAAAATCCTAAATCAACCTACCAGTACCCCTGTTCTGACTAATATTATTACCCCTACAGCAACCTAGTATCCCTCCGTTCATCCAACAAAATGCGTGTACAAACCACCAAAGCCAACAACTCAGCTGGGGATTCATTGTTTTCCAAATCTGCTGGAAAAAAATGGAAGTCACTTCCAGATGAACTAACCACCACATGCTCCTTGCCCCAATTCAAAACATCCCTAAAAATGTACATGAACAGTGACTGGCTCTGCCCATGTCTAAACCCTGACTAACCCAATCACAAAGCAGAATAAGCAAAATAAACTCAGCCATGACCACGTCTATACCCCGACTAACCTATTTAATACCAGGACAAAGATAACCCAAACTTAACTCACAGAGGTATATACCCTTATATCTTCTCTCCCCACCCTCACAACACACAATTCCCTCGACTATTACATCTCTTTTATCCCATCATCAGGAAGAGAAATGACTTTTCTGCCCACACTAAATTACTTCCTTCTTACCTACCTCCATTCGATTAACTATCATCCTTACCTTCTATCTGAAAAGCATTCTCTTTGTTACACACTGCTCAGACATGTAATTGTTATTTCTGTATACCTAATCCATCTACCAACAATGACAGCTTTTGTCTAAATGATTATTTCTTACTACATGTAACCTTGACTATTACCTGTCACTGATGTTGTTAAATGTTTGCAAACTTTTCTGTAACCACAATTTTGACTATAACCTGTCATTGATGTTGTTAAGTGTTTATAGACTTCTATGTAACCACAATTTGTAGTGTAAATTAATTTCAATGTGGAGCTTTTCTCCCCAGGCCTCCGCTGAAAATGGATATGTATCCATTTGGACTTTCCTGGTTAACAAATGTAAAATAAATACATAAAATAAGTACATTACTTTTTGTTACTACCACAATAAAACTTTCCTAGGTGGGTTGAAGTCTCATTCTACAAGGGCCTTGGCTTCTTCTGTGGCCTTTTGGAAAGGGTTCTATTCTAGAAGTATTCTAGAAACATCAACTTGGTCCTCTATGTAAACTTTTGCAAAGCATTATAAACTAGATTTCTTCTTCAAGTCTAGAACAGCTTTGTTAGCATCATTCTCCATCCTTCCTTGTTCCAGTCTACCTAGGCTACAGTAGTCTACCCATATAGCTTAGGTTACAGCAGCAAAGCTCAAATGAAGAACATTGTACAGCAGTGTAAGTAAACTTAAAATATCAGTAGACGTTTGAATAATCACTGCTGCAGAAGATACTCCCTCCCTCCATCCCCCTTACATATTTTTATGTTTTTATACCAGATTGTGGACATTTCTTCTTCTTTCTATCATTATAATAATAATAATAATAATAATAATAATAATAATTATTATTATTATTATCATTATTATTATTATTATTATTACTATTTTCCTAACCTAATCCATCTCAGGGCTTAACCTCCTTCTCTCAGGTGGCATGCAAGCACTGAAGGGCATAGCATCTAAAGCTAAGTTTTAGTCATCTCAATGCAAGCTGACTAATGGTTTAGACATGTTGTAGGTGCCCTGAAGCTGGCCAGCTGTTATATCCTTGGCACCATATAACCCATATAGCTAGGGCTACTGCAGCGGTGATCATTTGAACTTATATCATTATGGTAAGTTTACTTACACAGCTGTACTTACCTCTGTTCTTAGCCCTCTTTTACCCCTTACCTCTCTGGTTTGTGCTGATAAAACATTTTTTTTCTTTTCTCCTGTTCAGGTCTTTCAGTCTGGAACTTCCTTCCTTGCACCCTTTGTCTTTTTGCTAACCTTGCCACATACCTCTCAACTGCTAAGCACAAGACATCTGGACAAAGTCAAAAATATTGAGGAGACAAAGACCCAAAATCAGTCAAAGCTTTTAAATATTGTTCCTTTAAACTTAAATAAAAGTTGATAGAATAGTAACTTATATGTTAGCATGCATTTTCCAGTGGATATGAAGTCTGAAAATCAAATTATGTCATTTGGTGACTGCAATCCTCAAAATTTATGATTTTCTGGCAAATAACTATGAGCAACAGACTGAAAATATGAGGCATAAATCTGGACATTCACTATTCGTATTATTATTTACCTTAACAGGGTTCCACCTTAGTTTGCTATCTAGGGCTGTGTGAAGATTAATAGAGCTGTGGTAAATAGTTGACTTGTACTACTCAGTTTATACATACAGTATAATATATATAGAGAGTGATAGGTATATTACATGGATGTATGTTGCTTCCTACTTTTCCTCTTTCGACCTTCCTTTCCATTCAACCTCAGACATTTCATTATCGAGCATTGCTAATAACATACATTTATTGGGTCGTGTTTCTACTTATTTATACTGCAGTACTTGTATTTTCTATTGTTTTACTACTTCCTGCAATTTTCAACTGATTGTCAATCTGCAGTAATTATTCCATTGCATTTTTATTAGTTGTGACTTTTTAATTGTACTAGTTTCTCTTTCTGTAAAAAGTTCATGCTAAGATTAAATAATATTGCTTAAATGATATTGCACTATTACTCTTTGTTGCTTTGGTACTGTTACTGCTGGTGTTTTCAGTCTTGCCTGTTACTGATACTATGTATATAAAAACAAATTAATTTATTACCTCAGTTACTGACTGCATTTTTGATCATTGGTGGTCTTGCATTTCTGCTTATTACTGCGGTGGTGGTGCTGCGGTAGCATTGTTGCCTCACAGTAAGACATTGTCCTGTTCGATTCTCAGCTAAAGCGTCTTCTGTGTGGAGACATGCGTGAATGGGTGTACCTTCGTTGAAGGTTGTGCGTCACAGCTGGCAACTCGGCACGTAAAAATCTACTGCCAATCATTAGCAGACCGGAGTTCCACTGTGGCGACCCCTAACCGGGAAAAGCCGAAAGACACAACAACAACTGATTACTAAATTGATACAGTATTTAAACTACTTCTGTACAGTACTACGCGAGAAAGCCCAGGGTTACTAATGTGATTTAGTTTTTATGACTTGGCTAACTGCTAAACTGTTACTACACTGAAACATCTTGGTTTATAGCTACTGCACGTAATACTAGTCACTTAGATTACAGTTACTCCAACTGGATCCATTGAATTAGGCTATCTGTTGCACATTGCTGTTTGTAGTTAGGGAGAGAGCAAATTAGCCCACTGAGTAAACTAACTGATTGAAATTTGTCACGCTATTGATTACTTTATTGATACTATATATTTCTGTTACCTCTACATATGTGGTTTTACACTTGTGAATTCTACAATAGTCTCAGCTCATATTCTTTTATCTTTTAGCCATATCCCATATTGTCGCCTTTTTGTAGTTTAGTTGATTCTCCCCTCTGTCTTATACCAAGAGTAAGTTATTAACCTCTTCTGTTTTGTTATTCTTCCTTTGTATGTACTGTCCACTATGGAATCTTTGTTGGCTTTGGCCTCTTCTATAGCCAGCAAGCTAGCACAAATTTTTTTGAGGAAATGTAGTAACTGCCTAAGGCTTACTAAAAGCTCTTTATTGCTAACTAATAATGATTCGATATGTAAAAAAATATGCAAGGTCAACAACTGTAGAGGCCACCCATTTCCAGCTATATCATCTGTCTAGTGCCAGGGGCCATATAACCAGGATGAATGTAGAAACAGCAAAGGGAATAGACTTAGAAAAGTATTGAGCTTCTGAGATTGTACACTGTGCTGCTTCCCAAAACCTGCACATGAATAATAGCAGAACCTGCTTGAACTAAGTAATACTTTCTCAGTTAAAGTTGTGAACTTTTTTGAAATAAAAAGCCAATACAAATTTTTCTTTGAACAAGTTTTATTAAGATAAATGCTTTCATCCAGAAGACTTCTTCAGATCAAATATCAAATCATGCTATGTTGCATGATTTAATATGTGAGAGGTACAGTATAGTAGCTAGGGTGGGACGAGAGGAGCAACTGCCCCAGGAAGTGTGGGGGCATGACCAGCCAATCCTGATCTTTTATTAATGCAATACTGACTTTTAAAAGCCAGTATTACATTTGCAGTCAGACCTGAGCACTGTAGTGCTCAGTGTGTAGTCTAAACTGTAGCAGTTGTTTGCTACAGCTTAAAAGTAAAAAATATATTTTTTGCTTTAACTAAATCTGAGTGCTTCAGTGCTCCATGCAGGCAGGGTATAAACTGTAGCAACTGTTTGGTACATTTACAGCAAGCAGTTTTCTACAGTTTTAAAAGGAGAATTTTTATTATTATTTTTTTTTTAACTAAAGGAGAAGCTCTGTAGTACTCTGTCCAGGCAGTGCTGAGGGAGGAATGGTGGGGGCAGGGCACAGAAATGGGACATGAATGACTGGGGCAGTAGGGAGAGGGCATGTTGTCATGTATCTGGCCACCTGGTTGGTGTGCCAATAGAAAGAATGTACATTTTTTTTTTTTGCTCTTCAATGGAAGAATGGGGGGCATAGGTTTAACCTTTTTTTGTTCTTTACTTGAAGAGCAGAGCAGAGAGAGACGGATATGCACTGATGCACAGTACTGGGCCAGGGAGTTAGTTGAACCAGATACACTTCTGGAGAGGAATATTTACTTAACATGGAGACTACCTTCATGTCTCAGAACACACTCTGTTAGCAAAAGAAACATAAACACACAGCACAGAGCACTTCCAGTAAACCAACTTACACTGAGTTTGTTAACAGGACACTGCCTAAGCATCCCAAGCAAATGGTTAAGAGATCTCAGACATTGGTTCACACAGCAACACACTACCTTTCCCCTTTACATCTACAGCCAGTACACCTCTAACTGTCACAAGGAGACAGACTCCAAGCCCTTATAGCCCACTGAAACTGTATTTAACCACGGTAATGTTTTAGTAAAGAGTGACTCTACTGTCAGGCATACAGACACCACCCTCAACAGGCTGGATAAGAATAGGGTGACAGCTGCCTATCTGGAGCCAGGATCTGGGATGTAACAAGGCCTCTTAGATCCCTCCACCCTGACAAATATGATTAAGACCTGATAGTGGTCCATGTGGGGGTGAATGACCTTAGGTGTAGGTCTGAAAGTCTTCTGTGTGGTTCATCTAATTAACATAGGCATCATCACTAGTTCTGAAGAAGTCATAATTCACCCTTTGCGTATCTCATTAGACCCATTATTGTATATAAAGTACCTTTGGAATAGCACTCAACTTGAGAAACCACAGAGATTCAAAACTAAAAAGTCCAATGGTCTCAAAAACCTTAATCTGTACTCAGCTACTAATAGGCTTCATTATAGAGATCTATGCCTAACCTTTTGAGCCATGAAATATCCAATCTTCTTTGACCTCCTATTCCTTCACGGAGCAAACAGTACCTCAAATACCTGGTTAAAGGAACTATTTTGGCATAGCGAGCAGAGTCATAGTTTTGCATACAGATAACCCAGAGATACTTCAAACAAGGATGTGTTGGGAATTTACATGTTCCCTGATCCATGAGAAATTCAAGTTGTTATATTATACACAATTTATGGATGGTGGGCAATATATTTTCTTACATCGATCTAATGTTTTATAGTTCTATTTGTGTTAGTTGCTGTGTGGTCTGGTAAAAACAGGCGCCACGCACTATACCACAATCCTCATGGAAAGTTTGTTTCCATGCTATTAGCATGGTATTTCTAGAAGCATTTTTATATTTTGAAAGAACAGTATTTTAACAGTTTCTAGGAATACAATGACCGAAACACTCTTACTTTGCAATTTGTTTCACCCTGGAAGCACTTTGTTGGTTTTTCACTTTCACAAATATGAGCTGACCTGACTTTTATGACTTAGGTCAACACAGTTGAAGCTTTAGCAGATTACCAGTACATGGGATGTTATTTTTTGTAAAATAATAAAAAAATATAATATAGCAGGACAGCTTGCAGTAAAAAACACTCCAACCTCAGAAAGACAATATTATACTTGTTTAGTCATGGCTCATTGCATTTATAAGAAATAAAATGAAGACTGCAAGACTCTGCTGTTATAGCTCATCCGTCTATGTTTATGTGTATTATACCTACATGTATGGATCAATGTTGCGAGGAAGACATGACTGTACTCATTAATGTACCAATGTAAAATAACATGATCAAACTGTGGAACAAAAATGATGTTTAAATGGACTTATGAACTGGCCCTCATTTTCTCCAGCATATTTCATATACTAATGGTAGAATGATTCTCAGGGTTAGGTTCATACCTGCTTCAGGCTCATATTCTGAGAGCTCTATCGTGTCCCTGTTCATATGGTCCAGAGCACTATGTCTCATTTACAACCATGTACACTATGACTGTGATATATGTGTTTTTGTGATGCAGGAACTTGAGAGCATGTATAATGTGGCAAATTCTGCTACCTGATAGGCAACCGATTATGTCTCTCTCTCTCCTTGCAGAGTAATGCATTGGTGTGTCTCACTATGAAGTCACCAGTGACTAGGATATTGGACTGTGTGGAGGTTTAGATTATGGACTTTTGAACTGAATTAGTTTGACTCTTATATGTATGTTTCATGGTGGATACTGTCTGTGTCATGTGCTTGTGAGTTTGTGTAGGCTGCTGAGTGTACTTGTTTATTAGGTTACATTTAGGAGGCTTTTGTGGTTTAGGCAGGTTACTGTTAAAACCCTCAGCCTATGTCATATGTAGGTCTATGTATTTGGCCTGAGCTGTCTGTGATTGGTGTAGTGTTGTGTTGCTTGGTATTGACAACCTGCTTTTTTTTTGTAAAGGATTCATGTGAGAGATTTCCCTCCAATAGCATTATATAATTAAACCAGTGTGTTTAATTAGTAGGTGGTTGTCAGTAAACATGAGACAATTAATACAGAATGCCTATTTAACCAAGTTGGCTGCAAAGACAGAAAGTGCAACTCCATGGTTCCAGATACTTACTAATGTGGGCTAAAAAGAGGGCTGTGCCTAGGAGATTTGTAATTTATTTACCAGTGTTCTACCTGTCTGAAAGAACGATCTAAACTTCCACCAGAGGATCAGCATGACTCTTAGCACAAGAGCAGTCTGTTTTTGCAACTGCTGAGAGAGAGAGTTTCAGCTTGAAGGTAGGGTATCAATTTGAAGTATACTAATAAGTCTGGATAGAGGAAATTTGGTACTACTACCACAAAAGGTAGGTAGCAAAGTAATTTGTCTAGACAGCCTATGAGGTTGTCTTTGACATGCAACAATGTACCAGTGCTTAACTGTGTGGCTTATACAGCTATAACTGGGACAAATATTTAATTAAGGTTCCTAAAGAGAGAATTCAAAACTGAAAGCATCTGCATCTGTTACATATGGCATTGTATACAACAATGCATATCGTTACTATCCAGTATTTAACCTGAGTGGAAGAAGCGAAAGAACCAGTAAGAAAGTAACTAGAGCTACAGTCCATAATGCCAACCCCTTAGAACAGCAACAAATTACTCCCTGTCATTGAGTAACCACTACTGGCCTCAGCAAGTTTAGAAAACCAACAGAAAAGTGCCCTTTAATGTAAGAATAAGTTGCAAAAGTAGAAAAAACAATGGAATATTCCAGAAAAATACTTTTATTAGCTAGATGAGTCTGATATCTAATGAATTTACAAAGCAGAACATGCAATTTAATAAAAATGGTGGATCTATTAGGTACACAAACAAACAGGCAACAAAGAAAAACACAATATCATTTGTCTCAACTAAGCTGCAGTTTAACGCTAAAAGAAGTGGTAAAAATACAAAAACACAGGGAAACACTCTTATTTCTAACCATAATGGGGTACAGTCAGATGCTTTAAATAGCCAGGTGACTGCTCAGACACAAAGCAAGCAAGTGTAACTAAGCAACTGTAAAAAAAGTTATACAATTCATTTAAATAAGCAGAAAAGTACTAAAAATTCCAAAACAATGCAGTAAAAAAAATACAGTGAAGTAATTTAGTGTACTTCCTTGAGTATTTTGTGGAGTTTAAGCTTGAACAACATGGGACAAACCTCTCAGTATATGTGTTCCATCTCTCTCTCTCTCTCTCTCTCTCTCTCTCTCTCTCTCTCTCTCCTGAAAGACTTTGGATATTGCTTGATTTGATTTTGGTCACTACTTGTCTTTGCTTTGAAATTATCTTCAGGGAAGAATGATCTTGCAAGTAGAAAATAAAGTCTGTCATTTAATGTAATTTGGTATTCTGATTGTTGGACTGCAGCAGCAAAAACTGGAAACTGTGATCATGAGTATGTTTACTTACTGGATTTTTATTACAAGCATGCAGTGCTTGTAATAATAACACAGTCAACTTTCCAATTTAAGATGAAGTCTATTTACAGGAATAATGGAAAAAAAGAGGGCTTGTAAAAGAAATATGCCTTTCTGAAGTTCAGAACGCTGAACAGCATAATTTTAACATTATTATACTTTGTTCTTCTCTTACACTGATCAGTAACTTAAATAGCACTTGCAGATACCATGTTTTCACATCAACACTCACTACTGCATAAGCTGCAGTAATTCCATTCATTTCTCTTTGCAGAACAAAAAAAATCATATTCCTTTTCCAGTTTTCGGGGGCATCCTCTAGACTGCCTTCTTTCATTCATAGCTCTCTGAACACTTCTCTGCATAACTCTCTCTCTAGTCCCAGTGGTAAGATATATGATCTCTTCCAGAAGTAATTATCATACTGTATCCCAAGAGACACCTGCTCCCTCCCCATTGTCATTGAGTGCCTACGTCTGATTTGCCTGCCTGTGGGTGTATTTCTTAGGACCTCCATAGTTCTATTACATGACTCACCTTCTTCCAGAAGTAACTATACCTGGTATATAAACGATCAGTATACCACCATCATTAGCAATGTGTTTCCCAACCTCAGAAGTCCTGATGTCACAAAGTCACACTACATTACTATTGTTTTATTCTTAAAGAAAATAAGTTAAATAGTTTGGTTACACTGGGGACTAACTAACCAGATTTTTATGTTTGCCTTATTTCTACATATATATGTGTGTGTGTATATGTATATATATATATATATATATATATATATATATATATATATATATATATATATATATATATATATAGGCTTGCTATCAAAATACTGAAATCCCTATTAGCCTTTAATGGTTTAATGAAATTGCTGAAAAATAAGGTCAAAAACTGTTTTGTGGAGTGTTCAATATGGTAAACATTTGGAAGCCTAGAATTGGCATTTGGCATTTTCTGAGAAAATCATAAACATTTTTGCTATTTTACAGGGGGGCAAGCCCTCTCTGCACTCCCTGATAATTATATATTCTAGCTGCAAGATTGCACTACAGAGATGAAAAGGGCAATTTTCCTGATCCCCAGTGTAGTATGATCCAATTGTAAACAGCGACGCTCAAAACAATGAATGCAAGCTACGTGTCAACCTTTCTGAGGCGATGGGATTTCCACTTGCAAGTTTAAACTTTTGTACCTTTACCCTTGACCTTATGACTGACAGTAAGGTAAGTTTCAAGCATTTGATAGTAAACCATATATATATATATATATATATATATATATATATATATATATATACCTGCATTTCAGTAACCATACCACCTAAATTAAATTAAATTTCACTATATATTTATCCTGTTTTCTTATAAGACAGATTTGCACTGCAAACAAATACTAGAATTAGCAATCAATATAAAAGAAAACAACCACAGAATGTGTATGTGTGTTTGTGTGTGTGTGTGTGTGTGTGTGTGTGTGTGTGTGTGTGTGTGTGTGTGTGTTAGTACATCATCAAAATCAGAAAAGCAAAAATGCATTCACTTAACAGAGCAAAATCCTAATGTCAGTGCTAGCTTTCTTGAGACAAGATTTAATAGTGAGAAATGGAGGTATAACATAAGCATAATCACATTAAGTATTGCTCTGCAAACTTTATAATATAAAGTTCAAACTGAGTGGACCAGAAAAAATGAAGTAGTGAGATATGGTATTAAACTAAGCACTGAATAATGACATACTTGTAGCAATTTTAAGATGATTAACAGATAGCCGTTGTATTGCTGACCTATTTTATCATGACTATAGGCTTATTTGTATATGCAAGTTGTGTAACAGTTAATGAAATACTAATTCAAAGGTCTACACACGGGAACATAAACATTAAAAGTCAAATGAATTACTGCTTATAAAAATGAAAAACAAAAGCTGCGATCCTCTTTTTATTTTCTACTTTAGTTGGGCCACCTGCAATCATTTACAGTCCAATCAGGAGTGCGGCAAAAGCTGCTTGTGTGATTTCATAACACAAAGAGAAACCCATGATGTTTTGTAAAAATGAGAAGGAGTTCAGACTTCATTCATTTCCAACTTGTGGACCAGCTTACACTAGACAGCAGGCCTGACCGCTAAGAATGAATGTGGTCATAGTCAGAGAGAGGGAGACGGAATGCTGAAGTGTGGTAACATGAATGATGCCACCATAGGAAAGAATTGATCAGTTACTTGCATTGCCCCTAACAACTTGTGATTGAGAAACAGTAAGAGAGACAAAGAGATATAATGAAAGACTCTTTACCTCATGAAAAGATAAATAACCTGGAAAACAAAGTACAAATAAATAAATAATTACATAAATACAAATAATGCATTTTTCTCGGCAGTCACCAAACGAACTGCGATAGGTACAAAATAATAGCCGCCATTTAAAATGTCGGGACTCACTAGAGTGAGCCCTGAAATACAGAGACTGAATGGCCAAAAGATCAGACTTGCATACACTAAGTCTGAGATGCCATTTCTTGGAATACTCCCTTTTCTTTGAAGAATGTCAATCTTGGAGTTGGTATATATAATTTCAGAGTTAAAAAGAAGTTTAACAGTGATTTTTGAAATTCGTTCTTCTCCTGCGGTTTCAGTCTTTTTTTTATGCTTGCCAGGAATCAGCATTCTGAGTGCTGATATTTTAATAGGGAGCCCAAAATAATAACCTTATTACATTCAGCATTTCCTTCCTTAAAGATAAAACATAATAAACTGAAGGATGTCAACAAACTCTCTTGCTGAAGAAGTTTTGCATCGGTCAACACAACAGCATTATTACTAACCACACTAATGAAAAGCAATAAATCTTGTGTAGTAATTCCCATACCACTGACAAAGTGACTTTCTTACTTCACAGATTAAAATCTTTGCTCTTGCCTTAGCAGATCATGTAAATATTTTATTCATTTGCATTCCACTTTACTGAATTAACATATTATGCTTGGGCCTCTGTCTAGCTTTAATGCCTCCATGTTGATTATAGGGCATTGTTTTACAAAGTACCAGGCAATGCACAGTAGCAAGGCTCGCCCAAACCCCGCCCAACAGTCTGCCCATGGCAATTTTTATTTTCACAATACATGAATAAACATGACAATACTTCTGTAATCAAATACACCAACTCAGAGTTTCCACTACTTTGAGGAAGAAGGTAAAGTACATTAGAGCACAAATATTACTTTTCTTCCTTGTGCTTTTTGCAGGGGGCAGCCCCTCTGCATCCCTGCATCTCCCCCATGTATAAAAATATAAATATAACAACTCCAAGATCGCACTAGTTTGATGAAGAAGGAATGAATATTCGTGATGTGTTATACAAAGGCTATAAACATCTTGGAAAGGCTTCAAAAGATCCTCCTAGATCAAAAGCATAGCAAGTACCTATGAACCAATGAACCTATGTAGTTAGGCAATGGTTGTAAATGGACCTTCACTTTATAGTCCACTAACATCAAAATGAATGAATGTATGGTTTAGTAAATTAACAAGCTGTTCATATTATTGCATTAAATAATTAAAACAATTCATTCATGCATTCATTTATGTAAAACCTGTTTTATCTTTTTGAAGGTCACTGGAGAGCCAGAGACTATAGCAGCCCTATAGCATTGTGCCATTGGCATAAGGCGAGAAACCAATTCTTCATGGAATTATAGTCTATCACTGGATGCGAGTGCGCACACACACACACACACACACACGCACACACACACACACACACACACACACACACACACACACACACACACACACACACACACACACACACACACACACACACACACACACACACACACACACACACACACACATTCTCTGTCTCACACACATACAAAACGTACCTCACTTAGGCAAGTTCAAGGACTGCTACTTTAGCATATTGATATGTATTTGGGGTGTGGAAGAAAATTTGATCTTCTTGCAAAAAGAAGTACAAATTCAGGAAGTACAGCTTGGTTCCATGACATAGAGAGATAAAGCCCTGGCTGCAATTCAGATATTCTGAGATCAGCTGGAAGCACAGGTACTGAAGGGACTGGGTGGGTGGGAAAGAGCAGCCATTGTCCATTTTTGGATAGGGAATGTTGGTTTTGGTCACCGACTGCATTATGTAGCCAGCAAGAAGAGACTTGGTACCAGTGATGCAGCAAAGATTGGGGATGTGGGCTCAGTGCTGCTAAGTTGACGATGGTAGCCCTTGAAGAATTTGCTTGTGAGGAGCACATACTCCAGAGGATGTTGTAGTAGGATGTCACTGTGACAGGAATATTCATGTCAGGCACCTAGGGGTAAGGTTAGGGCTAATACAAAATCAGCTGCTCTGGAATGATTCAGCCTTTTGAAATATAGCATGCTGTGTAGCTCCCCAAACTGTGGAGAAATAGGAACCATCCTGAAACACAGACTACTATGGTCTGTGAGGTGATGGAGTCAGACATCAGGCTGTTAAGATGTAAGCAGTATTCCCTTAGTGGCTTGCAGAAAAAGAGAAGCAGGTAGGGACACTTCCATGGCTGCCGGGAAGATGTCCTTCTCCTGTTGGCTGTTACTCTGGTGCAGGGAGGGCCGTTAAGATTGAGGAATGAATGAGCAAAAGACAAATTGAAGGGGGGTGATTGCTGCCAGTCATGGAAGGAAAAACATATAGAAAAAATACAGGGAGGACATACTGGTGCTGGACAGAATATAGTCTAGCTAGGCACACAAAGTAGAAGGATATAAAAAAAAAACATGTGGGAGACAGGCTAACTGCACAGCAGACAACCTAGCCAGAATACAACCACAGAATCAGACTTTGTGAGACAGTAACACTAATTGTTTCACCACTGTACTTTCCTTAAAAGAAATCAATAATTTAAAAGAATTCTCTTCTAAATACATGTGTCTTAAAGTACCCAGTAAATAAAGGCTGTTTATGGCGCAACTGTAATTAGCTAGGTGGTGACTTACACATTACTGTTGCATGACTGTCCAAAGGAAACCCACCTTCAGATTCTTAAATGCTGGGAATCAGCATCATTATCTTATTGATAACATGGACTTGTTGGACTAGAATATGGAGAGCCAGAAGCCGCTTAATACAGAGAGGACCCTGGTCATATGTGGCTCAATATGCAGCAACCAAAATATGGAAAGCATCCATTGACAACACCAGTGGTCATTGATAATTCCACAGCTCGGAGTAAAATGTGCAAATCTGCTGGTTCCAGTTAACAGTATGGTTGTAGAGTTCTGCATCCAAGATGCATATCACAGGTCTGCTTGATATGACTAAGAGCAGAAGTTAGAATCTATGAACCAAGTTAGGGAGGGTACTGAACAGTGGTTGGTGGAATATTTGGAAAAAAATAATGAAGAGAAAGTTGAGAGAGATGGGACAAAGAGCCAAGATGAGAGAATTATGATGAGGCAGTGGATATGATGTATTCTGCAGACTGAGAGGAGCTAAAGAGGCAGTTATACCAGCTGGGACAGATAGCTTCCAGACTGGAGTGGTGGTGGTGGTAGTGTGGCAAACCAGGAAAGAAGGAGTAAGTCAAAGAAGATCAATAGAGGAGATGGGAAGACTGCAGATAGGAGGCCAGTCATTTAAAAAGATTAAGGGCAGAATATAAGGTTCATAGGTTCATAGGTTCATAGGAGGTTACTAGGTTAACAGCTCTAGAGCCTTTACAAGCCTAGCCATGTTAATCCCAAGTATCCCCATTTATTTTTTTCGGTAGTTTGCAGAATGAATTTACAAACAGATCAGGTCTGTGATCAACACCAGTTACCCCATCCAAAAGGAACATGGGTGCTTCTCCAGGGTGAATTTGTGGTCTCTCATCCAATTATCTAGGTCTAGGCTGTGTTTAGGATCATAGGATCATAGGAAGTTAATAGGCTATTGGCCCTGAGGCCCTTACAAGCCAAGCCAAGAATTTAGCCCATGCTCCGACACGTCAGCACCTGATGCCCCTGTCCAGCAGGGACGCAGGTGGAATCCCAGGGATGTATTTTCTGTTCTCCATCCAGTTATCCAGGTTGTGCTTAAAAAGGGTTAATGAGGTACTCTGCTTGATGTGAAGCAAGAGTCTATTCCACAGAAGGGGGAGCCTCTGGGCACAAATCTGTCCTGCCATCAAGTCCTATTGATGTCAAGTACCAGGATGAGGTCATGCATGCGGGTTACTCGAGTGGAGCTTGACTTGCGGATATGCAGCAGTCCCATCAAGGTGGGGTCTGAGATTGCTTTGTGTGCCAGACAGAGGTCACCTCTGAGGAATCTGTAGGAGACTGAGTACAGGGACAGTGCCTTTACCCTATCTGTGTAGGGTAGATGTTTGAGGGCCTGGATTCTCCTGGAGCAGGACTTCTGTGGTCTCTCCAGCTGCTGCATGAGCTTTGTGAGGTACATGCCACAAGAGGCATTGTACTCAATAAAGGGTCTTGTAAGGGAAGAATACAGGGATGTTATGACCACTTTGTCCCTGGATGAGATGCCCTTACTAATGAGGTGGGCCATTTAGAAAGTTTTCCATACAACAGAGGTAGGATGGTGGTCAAAATTCAGTTTATCAACCTGGGTGCCCAAGTCCCCCACATCTGATTGTGTGCTTAGGACCTTGTTATTAATGTGATAATTTGTGGGGACATCACTCTCCCCAAAGGGGATGATGATGCATTTTTTTGGCATTCAGTTTGACACTATGTTTCTGTCACCAGTCATATGTTTGGGTGAGACCCTCTTGGAGGAAGTCTGCATCACTAGGGGAACTGATGACAGTGCCAGGCTTGCAGTCATCTGAAAACTTGTTCAGCCATAGCCCACTGGTTTTAGCCTGCACCTCAGAAAAGTATATCCCAAACAACAAAGGCCCTATGACCGATCCCTGGGGTACACCACTTATTATGGGTTGACTGCTTGAGGTGCCTTCCCCTATTTTGACTAGGTGGGCTCTTTCAGTGAGCCAGTTTGCTACCCATCTGATAACATATGGACTGATGCCTAGTTGAGAGAGTTTATCTATTATACCCTAGTGGGGAATAGTATTGAAGACTTTGGCCAGGTCAAGGTAGGCAGTGTGCACCATCTTCCCCCCGTTCATAGCATTGGTGGTTGTCTCAAAGTTGTTGCCCAAATTTAATAGGCATGACCTTCCTTTGACGAAACCAAACTGTGTGGGATCAAGTGTTTGAAGGTTGCCAATGTCCTTGTTAATGAGGTAATTGATAATCCACTCCATGGCCCTGCAGCTCAGGCTAGTTGGGCTGATGGGTCTATAATTTCCTTTATCAGTGGATGCTCCACCTTTATGCAAAGGGATGACAGTGGCTGTCCTCCACTCGGCTGGGACAAAGCCAGTACTCAGGGTTTGGTTGAATAGGATGCCTAATAGTGCTGCAAGTTCCTGTCTGAGTTTATGTAGGATGCAGCCTGGGATGTTATTGGGTCCAATGGAGGCTGTATTTTTTTTGCTGTTGAGAGGGCAGTGATGACTTGCTCCCTAGAGATATGGGGAACAGTGCAGGTGCTGGGGATGTCCTGATTTACTGACTGGGAGGGCAGAGGGGTGAAGTTTTCACTGAACCTGTCTGCCAGCAGGTTGGCTATATCTGCAGCGTTTGTGTACATGGTGTCCTTGACCACCAGTTCTGAGCAGATTTGGGTGCTTCACTTGAGATTGCAGACATATGCAAAGAAAGCCTTGTGATTGTCTTTAGTAGATGTGGCCAGTTTGGACTTGAAGTTTGCTTTGGAGAATTTCACTAGTGCTCTTATTTGCTTGTTCAGACTAAGGACAGATTGCTTCTAATTAGGCACCTGCTCCTTCTTGGTCATGGACAGCAGTTTTTTCCTTTTATTATAGAGTTTATTTATTGCACATGTCCACCAGACATGTCTACTCTTCCTTGAGGAGGAGAATTTTGTCGTGTTGGGTATTCCTGATTCCATGCAGCTATACAAGTGCTCATATAGTACTTTGGTGTAGGTTTGGACATATGTGCCAGTTCTTATGGAGGGGGAAGGGGCTGTGAAGCTTTTCATACCTTCCCTCAGGAGGTTGTAATCAGCTTTTGAGAAGTTTTTTTTTTGTTTGACCCTATCTATGGGTGGTTGGGGGAGATGCTGACTTCAAAAATGACTGCTTTGTGGTTGGATCTTACCAGGGAGGATGATACTGTAGGAATGCTGTAGTGGTTACTCATGTTGGTTAATACCAAGTCAAATTTGCAACTAGCTGGTCAAAGGCATTTGAACTGATGAAAAAAGGAATCTCTGAGCATTTGTGTTTTAGCATGAGTAGTTCTTCAAATCTGTGGCTGGATAGTTAGGGTCACCCAGGATCAGGGGTTGAATCTTGATAGCTTCATTTGAATAGGGTCAGAGAGGAGCTCTGTTTTACATGAATAGGAAGTCTATTTCAGAGAAGTGTCAGTCTCTGGGAGACATATCTGTCTCTCCAGAATGTTCTATTAATGTCACAAGCTAGATTGAAATCCCTAGAGTGAGTGTCTCTTATGCTATTTGACTTGTGGATGTGCAGCATTTACATTAGGGCAGGGTTGGAGATTGCCCTAGAGACCAGGCACAAGTCATCTCTCAGCAGCCTATAAGATACAGAGTAAAGTGACAGGGCTTTCAGCCTGTCCACGTAGGTCATGAGTTGGAGTCCTGGTATTTTCTTTGTGAGAAACTTCTGAGGTCTCCCCAGCTGCTGCAGGTATCTGGTGAGGTCCATGCAAAAGGGTGCATTATACTCTATTAGTGGTCTGATGAGAGTCAAGTACAATGGAGTTGTAACATCTCTTGACCTGGATGCTATGCCATGTAGAAGACTTTCCTTACCACTGTGGAAACTTGATGGACAAAGTTCAGATTGCTGTCAACCTGTGTTCCCAAATCTTGCACCACTCTGGGGGTGTTGTCAATATTGTAATTTCTAGGAATTCCATTTTGCCAAAAGGAATAATAATGCATTTTTTGCATTTAGTTTTAGACTATGGCTTTGTCACCTATCATTAGTTTGTGTAAGCCCTTCTTGTAATATGTTGACATCATTGGGGACTCAATGATTGCTCCCACTTTGCAGTCATCAGTGAACTTAGTGAGCCAAAGGCCATCTACTTTGGCCTGGACTTCTAAGAAATAGATGCCAAACAGTAAGGGCCTCAACACAGTCCCCTGTGATACTCCACTGGTGGTGGGTCTACTGGTGGAGGTAGAGTCACCAGTTTTGACAGTGTGTTCTGTTGGTAAGCGAATTGGCTACTCATCTAGTAACATAAGGGGTAATCCATATCTGGGAGAGTTTCTCAATGATGCCAGAGTGGGGAATTGTATAGAAAGCCTTGGCAAGGTTGTGATAATTGAGACAGGCTGTGTGCACTGTCTTACGTTTGTCCATGGCTTTGGTGACATTCTCAAAGAAGTCTACTAGATTTAATAAGCATGATCTACCTTTAATGAAGCAAAGCTGTGTTGGGTCCAGCATTTGGAGGTCACCTATGTCCTTGTTGATAAGGTCCATGATAATTCTTTCCATGGCCTTGCAGATGAGGCTGTTTAGACTTATGGGTCTGTAGTTCCCAAGGTCAGTTGATGGCCCACCTTTGTGCAGGGAGATTATTGTTGCTGTTCTCCATTCTGCAGGAACATAGCCAGTTCTCAAGCTATGATTAAAGAGAATGCCAAGAGGGGCTGCTACATCGTGTTTTAGATTGTTTAGTAAACAACCTGGGATATTATCTGGTCTCACTGAGGCTGTGTTTTTGGCTTTGGTGAGTGCAGAGATGACCTATTCTCTAGAGATACTAGGCAGAGGGCTGGTGTCAGGTATGGTTTTTGATTTGGTAGGTGGGGATCGGGGGTTGAAGTTTGTACTTAATCTGTCAGCTAGCAGGTTGGCTATATTTTCTTTTGTAGTATGAGTGTTCCCATCTACAACTAGTTTGGCACATAGCTGGGCATTCCCTTTTAAACTTTGGATGTAGTTAAAGAATGCCTTAGGATTATTCTTAGCTAGTGATGCGATTTTAGTTTCATAATTCACTTTAGAAGACTACAAGAGTTTTGATTTTCTTGTTTAGTCCTAGGAGGGAATTCTTCCTCTGCAGAGTGATATCCCTCGTGCTTTTGGACAACAGTTTCTTCCTCTTGTTATATAATATGTTTATACTTTTTTCCCCCCAAACATCTTTATTAAATGTACACATATAACAAAGGCAATCTTACATTTACATAAATGAAAAACATACAAAATGTTATCACTTTAGTTGCAAATAGCTTACATCACATACACCACAGAAACAACTGTAGTTCTAAACATTATACATAATTTAGAAACCATCCAGTCATTGTCAGTTAGGCATTATATGGCTCATTCAATTCCTACCTCTTAAACCTTGTTCCTGCTCTGCATATATTGTTCCTACAATTCCCATTTTTTCCTATGTAGTTTGCTCGTTCCCTTTTCTAAAGATCCCAATTCCAGTTTTTTTTATCTCTGTTACTATATTCACTCCTTCTAATAAAGTTGGTCTAGACTTTGATTTCCATTTTCCAGTAATTACTTTTTTGGCAGCCACCATAATTAGACTTAGCAAGGCTTTACTATGTCTAGGCAATTCCAATTCTGTAGCATAACTCAAAAAAATCATCTCCTCAGTCAGTCCAGTCTGTTCACCCAGCATCTCTGACAGAGTGGTCTGCAGGGAATCCCAAAATCTGCCAACTCATTACACTCCAAAAATATATATTCCTAGTTACATCTTTCTTGCCTGTCATACCTCCAACATTTGCTATCCACCTGAGGAAAAATTCTTTGGAGTATACTGGGATATAAAAATACATATGTAAACACTTCCAGGCAAAGATCCTAAGTCTTCTAAACTTTGTTGCATATTTGGGAGATATACATATATCCTTCCATTGTCTCTTTGTGAATTGCTTATCCAATCTCTCTTCCCAAGCCTTTCTAAGCTCCTCTGATTGATTCTTATAATTATCATGCAATATTTTATATGCTTTGCTATTTATTCCTTTTTTAATGGCAGCTTCTGTTCTAGATTCTGTTAACTCTACCAGTTGTGGACTTTCATTTAGGAGCCCCCTATTTCTTTCTCTTTGCCTACAGTACTCTGATACCAATCCTTGATAGGGAAGGCAATCTCAAACCTACAGTCCAAATAAATTCTTGGTCTCTTCCCATTCTATTACCTTTCCCTTTCCAGTTATTTGCTCCCAACACCTTGGTTCCTTTTCCAGTTTTCTCCAATAAATTCCAGCCCCCTCTTGCCTATTATCTGTATCCTTGACTGCAGTCAACCCTATTGGGAAAATCTCTTTTCTCCATTCTCATACTGGTTTGGTTCTTAGAATACTCCCTGCTATTTTATGAATAAAATAATCTGTATGATTTTTGTTGTTCTCCTTAAGAGTCTGTATCCAAAATACCAATCTCTCCTTATTTCTTGAGCTTTCTCCCTATGTCAGTATCATTCCTTTCCCATTTGAATTATAGTTTTCTACTTGTGCTATGTATAAAAGCCTTAACAGTGTTGCTCTTAAATACCCCCTCAAATAAGGTAATCCTAGTTCGCATTGTTCTATTGGTAGAATCTGCTTATCCCACTTGACCCTTTCTGTCTTCCCTTCCCAGATAAAATCTTTCAACTCTTTTTTAATTGCTATCCACAACTTCTCCTCCACTTGATAAAGGTATGCCTGACCTGTGTATTAGACTAAAGGGACTACAAATATTTTAATAGTTTGTATCTTAGTAGCCATATCCATATAACAAAACTTCCAGTTTCTCAATTTGTGTATTATCTTCTGTTTAGTCTCTTCCCACATATCCTTAGCTGCCACCACGGAGTAATTTCTAATCCATACTTCTAAATATTTAATTTTATCATTTCCCCATAAATATGGATATTGTTGGACCAATTTGTGTGTAGGTACATAATTTATCGCTATTTCCTTTGTTTTAGCTTCATTAATTTTGTATCCCGAGAAGATTTGAAACTGTCTTAAAATGTTCCACAACATTGTAATGTCCCTTTCTGGTTTTGTCATGTATAAAATAATATCATCTGCAAATAGAGCCAGCTTTTCCTGACTACCATACCAATTATATCCTTGAATTTCTGAGTCCCTTATTTCCTTTGCCAATTGTTCTAAATATAATGCAAACAACAAAGGCAGAAGTGGACAACCTTGCTTGGTTCCTCTGTTCAAGCAGAAATTATTGGAGGGGGCCCTACCCACTTTAATTCACACCTCAGATCCCTCATATATTCTTCTAATCAACCTTATAATTGCATCAGAGAAAGCAAATGCTTCCATTGCCCTGCTCATGAAGTCCCAGTCTACTCTGTCAAATGCTTTCTCTGCATTAAGACCCACCAATAAAAGTGGTACTTTCTTACATTCTGCTTCCCTCTGGATAATCAGTGTTCTGTTAATATTGTCAAATGTTTGCCTCCCCTCCACAAAACCACACTGATCCATATCTATCAATTTTTGTATCACTTTTGCCATTTTGTTAGCCATTGTAGACAAACAATTTATAATCCTGGTTTAGTATTGAAATGGGCCTGTATGAAGCTGGAATGGATGGATCTTTACCCTCTTTAGGTATTACTGTTACCACCATCTTCTTCCAGGTTGCTGGTACTTCTCCTCCTCTTAAAATGCTGTTAAACAAAACCTTACAGATCTTTATCAGTTTTTTCCCTCCTAACTTCCAAACTTCCACAGGAATATCATCTATTCTTGGCGACTTTCCTGTAGATTGGTTATAAATAGCCATTTTTATCTCATCCCTTCCTATCCTAACATCATCTACCTCTAATTTTGGCATATTTCATTTTTCCATGAACATTTCCATTTGTAGATTCGCGGTGGTGCAGCGGTAGTGTTGTTGCCTCCCAACAAGAGGTTCTCCCATTGATTCTCAGCTGGAGTTTGGGGAGTGCCTTCTGTGTGGAGTCTGCATGTCCTCCCCGCGGTTGGGTGGGCATTTGAAAGACATGCGTAAATGGGCGTGCCTTCATTGAAGGTTGAATGTCAATGCTGTCACCTTGGCATTTGTGAAAATCTACTGCCAATCATTAGCAGACCAGAGTTCCGCTGTGGCGACCCCTAACCGGGAAAAGCCGAAAGACCAACAACAACAACAACCTTTTCTTGATGTCCATATTTCTCTGCTTTATGCAAATTTTCATAAAATTTACTAAATATGTCTAATACTTCTACAGGGTCTCTTGTTATCTTCCTTGTTATAGGCTCCCTAAGCTTGGTGACTGCCCTTTCTACTTTTTGTTGTCTGAGTTGTTGTCCTACAATTTTTTGTGTTCTAGAATTACTATAAAAAAACACTTGCTTAACAGCAATCTTTCTAAACACATGCATATTATCAAGGTAATCCCTTATTTTCTGATTAGCATTCTGCAGTTGCTCCTTTTCTTGTTCTGGCAGATTCCCCCTATTTTGAAATACTTTAACATTTGTCAATCCCTCTAAATAATTCTTGTTACTCCTTAACCACATCTCCCTTTCTTTCATTTCCAACCTAGTTTTAAACTCCACTTTAATTTTATCCCACTCCTTAGCTATGTTTTCAGAAGATAGTTCTATCTTCTCTAGTAGCTCCTGAATTAATTCCAAAACCCATTCCTTACATTCCTCTCTTTTTAACCGGTAGGTGGGAAAGCACCAGTGTCTCATTTTTATTTAATTACCTTGTGTTTTTATTTTAGTTATAATATGTTTATACTTGAAGTCCACCACGGTGGCTTGTTTTTATGGGAAAACCTAGTGTTGATCCGGTCAGGTACAGCAGAGTTGATGCATTCGCTTAAGTGTTTGTCCAGGGCATTTGCTTACACCTCTACATAGTGATCTTTGATGTCTGTGATTGCAGATGGTGTGAAACTTTTTATACCATCGCTTAGTAGGCTTTAGTTAGCTTTGTTAAAGTTTTTTATAATTTTTATTCCTGTAAGGGAGTTAGTTCCAGCAGTTACTTCAGACAAGACTGATTTGTGTTGTGACCTAACCAGGGAGGGCATCACCCATAGGGAAGTACAGAGACCCCCCCATGCTGGTGAGTACTATGTGCAGAATATTAGAGCCCCTAGTGGGGGTGGCTGTAATGCTCTGGACATAGTACTCAGCAGGTACAGCAGAATAAAGTTAGGGCAAGAAAAGAGAGGCAGTACTGGGGAACAGAGAAGGAGTGGAGAGGACACAGATAAGGGTAGAATGGTGAAAACGAAGAGGTAGAATGCAGGAAGAAGAAGAAGGAAAACATCAGGAACAGACAGTCATTCAAACAGGGAAGACTGAGGTCACTAAGGAATATGGAGGAAGGAGAAACGGAATGCAAAAGGGAAGTGAGACTAGAAAAGAGAATGTGGCAGGAACAGACATAATTAAAGTGCGGATGAGAGCAGGAGATGCAGTCATCAAATTAAAGGCAGTCACACCCAGCCTGGAGTAAAGGCTTGAAGCACATGTCCATATTTGTGTACATATTACCAGCTGGAAGCATTATGTAAGTAAAAGGCATCTGTGCATCACCTCTCACTGTGTATTACTTATGTATTACAATAAGATGTACTGTTATGTAAATTCATTATAAGGTGGTGGTATGCCAATAGAACTATCTCCTACAACATAAAATCAGTAAAATTTGAGTGAAGAAGAGAAAAAAAATGATGTATGGTGCAACAGGTAAGTTGGAAACTCTAATGATCAAGGGAGCAGCCTGGTGGTCTTGATCAAGAGTTAGTGCAGAGGATTAAGGGATTAAGGCACTGAGTGGTTGATATGCTGCTCTCTTTAGTCCAGGGAACAAAGTTTGTTTCCTTCCACCTCCATATGCATACTGTGTGACCCTGAACAAGTTACTTAACTAGTCAGTGCTTATAGGCTGCCCATAAAAAAGGATATTTGTGTCCAGCGAGCTTACCCATTTAACAAATTAATAAAAACAACCTCTGTAGAAAATACACCATGACTGTGCAGAGTGAAAAAAGTTATTAAAAACTATTTACATGAAAATCGTTTCTGCAAACATTCAGCCCTACAAAACATAAACTGTAAATGGCTATGAACAATGAAAAAGGTTATTCAAGAGTAATTTCTGCAATATGGTTCTAGCAGGCAGACAACTAACTTTAAAAATCTTACACCACAGTTTTATACTAATAATGTGTACACATTTTTCAAGTCTATGCTTATTATGTTTACCCACCAAAGAGACATTAATTATTGAATGTGAAAGAAAATGAATTTCCAGTGAATTTAAAAAGAAGTAGGCAACCGGCATGAGTGGTGAGGCAGAATCCTGACTAAAGTAAGCACCTTGCTTATTGTGAAGCAAATGCAAGCACTATTCATCCAGACAGATGACTTTCACAGGAGCAGCCTTAGGTCAACTGGTGCCCTAGGCAAAAGGGCTCCATGGTACCCCCACCACATCACCTGGTGCCCCCATCCTGGTCTACCTACCCCAAATAAATACTGGAAAAGCACCCCTGCTAGAGCGACGGCACCCTAGGCAGCCGCTTAGTTGGCCTATGCCTAAGGCCGGCTATGAGTGCATGTGTCCATATAATGGCAATATACAATAACTGTTCATTAAAAGGTGCAAACTGATAAGCAAATGCTGAAACTAAAAGACAGACTGACTTTACAAGAAATGACAACAGCCAGAGAAGCAAAACTCTCTTTTGACATTTTACTGTGGCACGTTTGTAGGAAACTATTTCAAGTGAGCTGCATCTTTTTAAATAAAAAAAGAAGAATCACTTCTTCAAAGTACATTGGTTTAAGGTTCACCTAGTTCAGTGTGAGTACAGGTTTAGAATTGTTAAATGTTTTTCACACATGTTGGATGTCTAACACCTTTATTAAATTACCACTTAAGACATAGCCAAACATGCATCACCAGAAAGGAAACCAAACCATATTAACATTTTTTCCATTTACATACATTATATATAACATATCTTTGTCTTTTTAACAATCATCAGTCCAAAATTATATAAATTGTTGAATTACTGCCTTTCCTCAAGTTCTTCTTCCTCCTCCTGAACATTATTCTGTAGGTGTTGTTCCCACAAATTCCATTTTTTTCTGTGTAATTTGCTCCTTACATTTTCTAAAGATCTTGCTTCCAGTTCTTTTATCTCTTTTATAATATTCAATACTTCAGACACAGTTTGTTTAGACTTCATTTCCATCTTCTAGTAATTGCTGTTTTGGCAGACAACAGAATTAAACGTAATAAGGCCTTTCTGTTTCTAGGAATGCAGATCTTGTGTCCCAGCTCAAAAAATCATATCCTTAGTTCCAGCCATTTGCTCACCCAATATTGCTGAAAGAGTACTCTGTAAGGAATTCTTTAAATCTGTCAGCTCATTACACTTGCAAAACACATAATCCCATTTATTTCTTCACCATCACACCTCCAACATTTGCTATCTACCGGAGGTAAACTTGTTTGAAGTCTGCTTGGGGTATAAAAATTCCTATGCAAAGACTTCTTCTTCTGGGTTTGTTGCATACTTGGCAGCCATATATAGGTCCTCCCATTATTCTCTTGTAAATTGCTTTTTCCAGTCTCTCTCTTCCCAGTCTTTTTTGATTGATTATTACAGTTATTGTTGAATATTTTATATGTATAATCCAAAAATCACAGCGAACAGTGTGTAAAGTGCTCACATTCACAAATCCCAAAGCAAAAAAAGCAAAAATGAATAAGAGCAATACGACTAGAGCAGGTATCACAAAAATAACAGAATTTATTGCAAGGAGTAAGCGCTTTCACGCCCCAATGGACGCGTCTTCAGACTTTAATACATATATAGAATGTCCCAACATATTTATAGTAGTAGTAATAATCAGCTCAGATCACTTGGAACCAATAAATTGATTTGTTTGTGTCTTTCGGCATTTCCCAGTTAGGGGTCGCCACAGCGGAACTCCGGTCCGCTAATGATTGGCAGTAGATTTTCATGTGCTGGCTTGCCGGGCCTAATGCACAACCTTCAATGAAGGAACGCCCATTCATGCATGTCGACACACAGAAGACGCTCTAACTGAGAATCGAACGGACGTCTAACTGTGAGGCGACAACGCTACCGCAGCACCACCACCGTAGTTGGAACCAATAAATTGATAATTAAATTAAATTAAATTAAATAATTAATTAATTAAACACTCAGACATATATCTATTTAGGTGTCTCTACATTGAATTGTATAGCAGCTATTGTGCTATCGATATATCATAGTGAAATATATAAAGAATATGTTTTATATATATATATATATATATATATATATATATATGTATATAAGTTATACAAAAATATATATATGCATTAAAGATATGTTAAAAATATTTGTTAAAAACATATGTCAAAAACAATATTTATTTATAAAGCTTTTGAGTAAAAAGACAAAAAGAGACGAAAAATACAAAAAATATAAAATATTTCAAGACACATACACTATAAGAAATGATACAAACTTTAAAATGCATATAAAATATGATTATTATGAAATTTAAAATGAATGCTTCATGGGTCTGTCAGCTAAAAATGGTTTGAGTACAATTTTATCGTTAAGACCAAAGCCTTTATCAGCCTGCATCCTAATAATCCATTTAATTTCCTTTTGCTCTGTATAATTCTTAAAATTACCTAACCTATGGGTACGGGGGTGAATTCTATGACTAAAAACAAAAACTTGTGTGTGGTGCCATGCTCTAAAACATGTCTTGCTAGGGCATTTCCTTCATCTTCTTTATTGATGGCATAGATGTGTTCCCTAACCGTGTCTCTCAAAGTTCTATTCATCATCCCTATGTAAAAAGATGGACACTTGGTGCAATAAGCAAGGTATATAATGTCTCTGCTCATGCAATCAGCATAATGTCTAAAAGTGTATGTATATTTAGTAGTGGAATGCATACAAATATTTTTACTGCACATATACTGACAATGGTTACACCGTCTACAGGGAAAAGTTTCTTATCTTTGAGAGACAATAGTGTTGTTACTAGATTTAACATCCTTGTAGCATCACAGCCTTTTCAATGACTTATTGTTATGGTAAGAGAAACTCGGTTGGGTTCCTACTATAGTGCTTATCTTCTCATCAGATATTAGTATTGCTCAATTCTTGTTAATAATATCTCGTATAGTCTTATTATTGTTGGTATAGGGTATCACCATCCAACAATCATTCACTGATTTAGAATTGTTAGTATTGTGTGTAATACTATTGGTTCTATCATATTTCCTAAAATAGGGTCTACCCTTTGCATGTCTATCTGCAAAATCTAGTTTCTCTAGTTTTTTATATTTGTGCAGCATGTATCCTCTATCCTTCAGCTCATCTTTCAGTACTGAAAGAGCTTGTTCACAATTTAAGCATGAGCTAATCAATCTGGAAACCCTCAGGCCCTGACTCTTTAGGACATTCCTATATATGTGCTAGGGATGCATACTTTGTCTGTGTAACAAATTATTCCTTTTGCATTCCTTTCTATAGATCTCAGTACTGATTGAACCATTCTTTTTAGTCAAAGACACATCTGAAAAATGAAGGGACTTTTTTGCAGGTACATAATGCTAACAGAAATGTGAATGATTTCAATATGGAAACAGTGTTCAAACATTTGACTGAGCGCTCTAAGAAATTTCGTAGTAATGTGTAGCATATCAGGTTGCTTAAAGCTTATTTGACTGTAGGTGTGACGCCAAGGGGTCTACGTGTATATGTAGAACCAGGCGTGGGCCTAGATGATGAGTCTTTCATAACTAAATGGCGTGAAATACAGAAATTAACATCAGAAATGTTTTTGGAATCGTTGGTAGAGTATTATGAAAGACACTTGACGTCGCTTAGTGAGGATGTGAATGAATGTTATGAGCAACTACAAAAATTTAATAATGACTGTAACTTTGTTATGAGAAACAACAAATACAAGTTAGAAATGGAGAACTTTGAGAAAGAATTACGGATGCGCAAATTGAAAAAGTATAATAGAGATTTCAATGACTTTAAAAATGGGGTCATGTATACATGGAAACAGAAAAAAACGGATGGTGCGCTTTAATACTGACCAAAAAGAAAAAAAAAGCAAGTGGTAAAAAGGAAAAGGGCACGCTCAATATTGAGAAGGGATATTGAGGTTGCGAAGCCTCATGGAGATTCTAGCACATCTGAATTTTCATCTAATTTGACTGATATGGATGTTGATGTGTTGGAACCTAGAGATATTTTTTCACCTGATGGGAAGCATCTTAAGGGCCCTTTAGAAGAGGGGGAAGAAAACATAGAAACCGGAATAATGGAGAAAGAATTCAGAAAGATGCTGGGGACTTGAATATGAGTAATAAAGCTTTTGATGATAATGATACTAAAGTCAATCTGACACCTTATACACTGACAAAAGTTGAGCATGATGTATTGAATAAAGGTCTGAATTATGTGCCTGCATTTCCTGTATCCCATGTGTCTGTTGTTACCGATGTTAAAAATTTTTGTCGTTCTTTGAATCTGAAGTTTTATTTTAATGACAAAAATGTGACTTCATCAAGTGATTAATTTAAATTTAAAAAATCTGTATTTCAACCTCCCTATCATCCTGCAGTGAAGTTATTTGAGGAACGGGTGTTATTTGAATTACACTCTAATCAGGAAACTATTTTTTAAAAATTATAGTAATAATATTAGTAAACAAGAGAGGCAAGCCTTACTTAGACTGCAAAATGATGATAGGTTGGTTGTCCTTAAAGCTGATAAAGGGGGAGCAACGGTATTATGGGAATCTAAGGACTATGATAAAGAGGTCATGCGACAACTTAATGATCCTATTTCATATATGAGGTTGCCATTTGATCCTAGTCAAGGTTTCAAAGCTACAATAGATGCATTTTTGGAAGAGTCAGTTAATGCAGGGATGTTATCTAGGGATCTGTGTGGTCAATTGACAGTAGTTGAAATGGAAGCTCCTATGTTCTACATACTCCCAAAAATACACAAGACTATTTTAAACCCACAGGGTAGACCTATTGTATATAGCCGAGGGTCATTGATAGAGCCCCTTTCTATGTATCTGGAAAGTAAATTAAAAATATTATTACCCTATATTAGGGCTCGAATAAGAGATAGTACTGAATTTTTGAGATTGATGGACGATTTACAAGTTCCATTACATGCATATTTATGTACTCTTGATGTCCAATCGTTATATACAAGTATTCCCCACAAAATTGGTTTTGGTGAAATATTGGTGGGAATTTTCTGGACTTTACACTACGACCCAGATAGATTTTATGCTCAAGATGTTAGGTATAGTTTTAGAGCATAATTCATTTCAATACAAAAAAGATTTGTATTTACAAATAAGGGGTACGGCTATGGGGACTAATTTTGCTCCCATTTATGCCGACCTCTTTATGGGTTATGTGGAAGCCAGAATGATATATAATGTGAGTAACATATATAGACCATACTTGGACATGTGGCGTAGATTTTTAGACGACTGTTGGTGTGTTTGGATGGGGACAACGGATAAATGGTATGAGTTTGTAGATTATCTAAATAACAATACTTTTGGAATACGGTTTACTAGCAAAATTGAACAGTTTAATATTAATTTTTTGGATGTAAGTGTCACTAAATCAATAGATGGAACAATTGTGTCCAGTATATATAGGAAAACTTTTACAAAAAAATCATTGTTGGAGGCAAATAGTTGTCACCCGAAACACATCACAAAAAATATACCTAAAGCACAGTTTGTCAGGTTAAAACGCCTATGTAGTAGTGAATCGGATTTTGATATAGAGGCAGAAAATATGCGGGCGAGATTTATTCATAGAGGATACAATAGTAAAGTGGTCTCTGATGCGCTCCATTATGGCAAGATGCAAGATAGGGAAAAGCTATTAACTAGTGCTTCTGAAAGGGAAGTAATACAGACAAATAAAATGAGGTTTATTACTACATATGGTACTAATACCTTTAAAATTAAGGAAGTTTTGCAGAAACATTGGTCAATAATAAAGGATGATCCTTATTTTGACCAAATATTAGGAGATTATTGTAATTTTGGCTATCGTAGGGGTAGAAATATTGACAAATACCTGAATAGGTATAAAAAATCTAACTTTATGGATAGAAATTTGTGGGTTGGAGAGAAAATTAAGGGCAGTACATTTTGTGGTAATTGTACATATTGTAAATTAGTTTCTAAAACCAAATCTTTTACGTCTGTTAATACAGTTAGTGTTTTTGAAATTAGAGTCTTGATTACATGTAATACTAATTGGATTGTGTACATGGTGGTATGTAAATGTGGTGCCTTTTATATAGGGCAAACTTCTAGGAGCTTTAAGAATAGGATAGCATTACATGTGAGTGATGTGAATTGTAGGAGAACCCGAAGTGCTTTATATAAGCACCAAATAGAACATAAAGGGGCACACTTTGTATATGTAGGGATTGATAAGGTGATGGGGGAACATTTGACTATATCACAAAAACATAGTATTTTGGATAGGAAAGAAAAAATGTGGATTCTAAAATTAGGAGCTTTATACAAACCCGGGTTGAATGAAAACTTGTGAGGCTGGAAATATTTTTATTATTATTTTATTATTTTTTTCTTTTTGGTTTATCTCTAAATATGTATTTGTAAATGGGGTTACATATAGGTGTAAAATAAAATAACATAATATGATGTTGTCACTTTAAGGGGCATTTTGTATACTGTGAATATATGTGCTGCAAATGAATCTGGGTACTCAGAACACTGATGACGCCTATTGGGTGAAACCGGTTTGTTTGTACCTTTGAGAAGTGGCTGAGTCGATCCGAGCAGTCTGAGTTACCATCTGTGTGGAGGAATAAAAGGTTTTCCATCTGAAAATGTGTGTTTTTTAGCATGTTGAGCGGAGTATTGTCGAGATACTACAAGAAAAGTTGGATTTATTTTCATGTTGGGCACGCCATATGAATGCAAGTGCTGGAAAGTAGTTGTGTTATGGTTTGTAATCCGTGCACTGCTGGAATACCGCAGTTGGTCATATTAACGCGCACCTTTTTTGCAGAGAGTATATATATATATATATATATATATATATATATATATATATATATATATAAATGAAACATATTCTTTATGTATTTCACTATGATGATATATCGATAGCACAATAGCTGCTATACAATTCAATGTAGAGACACCTAAACAGATATATCTCTAAGTGTTTAATTAATTAATTATTTAATTTAATTTATTTTAATTTAATTTAATTGAATGATCACTTTATTTGTTCCAAGTGATCTGAGTTGATTATCACTACTACTATAAATATGTTGGGACATTCTATATATGTATTAAAGTCTGAAGAAGTGTCTGTTGGGGCGTGAAAGCGCTTAATCCTTGCAATAAATTCTGTTATTTTTGTTGTGATACCTGTTCTAGTTGTGGTGCTCTCATTCATTTTTGCTTTTTTTGAATATTTTATATGCCCTACTAATTATCCCTTTCTTAACTGCAACTTCTCTTCTACATTTGATGAAACCCCCCCACCACATCAGGTCTTTCACTTATGATTCCCCTATCCCTTTCTTTTCGCCTAATCTCTGATATCAGCTGCTGGCCGGGAAGGCAGTCACTAGCCTGCAATCCAAACATCTTCTTGGCTTCATCCCACTCCATTACCTTTCCCTTTCTAGTTATTTGTACCCAATACCTTGTTTATTTTACCAGTGTTCTCCAGTCCCCACTTGTCTATTTTCTGTACCCCTATTTGAAGTCAATCCTATTGGCAAAATCTCCTTTCTCCATTCTCCTGTTGGCTTAGTTTGTAGAATACTTAACTACATTATTAATAAAATATGCTGTATGTTGCTACTATTCTCCTGAAGGATTGCATCCAAAATCCCACTCTCTCCTTATTTCTTGAACTTCCCCATGCTTCAACAACATCAACTTTTTATTAATTATTGTTCACAACTTCTCCTCTGGTTGATAAAAATATGCCTCACCATGTTTAAAATTAAAGGGACTTAAAACATTTTAAGCCTTGCATCTTACTACTAAAATCAATAAGCAAAGTTTCCAGTTTCTCAGTTTTTGTATTAACTTTTGTTTAGTCTCTTCCCACATATCCTTAGCCTTTTTAATTCATACACCTGAATACTTTATTTTATAATTTATCCATAAGCATGGATATTGCTCAACCAATTTGTGTGTGAGTATATAACTGACAGTTACAGCCTTTGTTTTATCTTCACTCATTTTATGTTCTGAAAAGCCATAAAATTGTCTCAAAATGTTCCACAACACTGAGATGTCCTTGTCTGGATTTATCAGTTACAAAATAATATCAGCTGCAAATAAATCCAACTTTTCTTGATTACCAGACCAGTTACATCTTTATATTTCCGAGTACCTTTGTTTTTTTTTTTTGCCAGTAGCTCTAAATATAAAGCAAATAAAAAGGGAAAGGGGAACCCCCTGCCTGATTCCTCTGTTCAAACAGACCTTATCAGAGAAGGAACCATCCCACTATAATGGATACGTAATGCTTTTGAGGCAACTAGGAAAGATTGGACAAACTATATTGAGAGAACTAAACTCTATAGTACCACAGATGATATTCTAGATAACTGAAGAATCTTGTTTTGCTAAATATGATGAAATAAATGGACTGCCTCATGTTTTGCAACACCAGGTAAACTATTTAAAATTATTCAAAGAATCATAACAAAAGCATTTACATTTGAAACTTTTAGCAACTGTAAAGCAGTTTAAATTGTATAAGAGGAATAAGATTGGTTATGATAAGTTTTCTAAATATACTCAGAATCCTGTAGGCTAGCAGAGAGTTTAAGTAGGTTGGAGTTAATGGAGAAATAAATAATATTTTGCTTTCATCTTTATTAGACGTTAAGCATAATCAATTATACAGTATTTCTACATTTAGTAATAATAAATTAATTTGGTTAATAACGTTCTCATATTCTCTATATTCCTTTAAATGAACTCATTAAGAGGTATTTCTCTAAGCATAAATGGACTAAATCATAGAAAGAGGGGTAATTTATTTAAATTCATCAAATTACATAAATCTCAATTAATATTTCTACAAGAAACACATTTAATAAATGAAGATAGAGTCAGACTAAATAATAAATCATATAAAGTACTAGTAAGTTCAGAACACACTCAAAAAAAGAGGAGTTCCAATACTATGGAAAAATTCTTTGCCAAGTCCAAAAATAATTGACACATTTAGAGATGATAAAGGAATGTTTTGTCTTGTTTCAATTGAATTAAATAAGAAGATTTATACGTTAGTAAATATATATTGGATTCCAGGAATAGGAACTAACACTGTGAAACAGCATTTAGACTTTATTATACAATTATCTAAAGGGAACATAATACTGGCAGGAGATTTCAACTGTATTCTGGACACCAAAGATTCAACTTCAAGTAATAAGAGAAAAATCACACCATCAGCTAAAAAAATTAAAGGAATTCTTAGACATACATTTATTAAAAGATATAAGTAATTTTACAAATCCAAATTCTTTATTATATACTTTTTCCCACAGACATAATACATTTTCTAAGATAGAGTTTTTTTCTCTAATAACGTAATAGATTCCTTAATAGATACCAAAATAATCACACGTCCAATTTCAGATCATAATCCTATCCTATTTGAAATTACAATTAATAGTAATTACGGTACCCAAATAAGAAGAATACTGGCTTATATAACAAAATTAAAGGAATTTAAAGAATTTATAGATTTAGAAACTCGGATCTTTATGGACACTAATAACACTAATGAAACCAGTGAAATCTATATATGGGATGCTCTCAAGGCTTATCTTTATGGAAGAACTCTTAATTGGTTTTATAAAAAAAAAGAAAGGTTGGGATGAACAACTACTTGACATACAAAATAAATTAGATATATTAAAATAGAATCAAGAGAGAGATTTAGATAAAAATGAAAAAAACAAGGAAATAAATGCACTAAACAATAAGTATCTAGAGATATTAAATCATAAAACTATGATCGCTTTGGAAAAAATTAAATTTATACAATTTTCCACTAATCCATGGTCACTCAACATGTTAGCTAATAAAACTAAAAGACTATCCAAATTTAATCATATAAATGAAATATGTTCACCTAAGAAAAAAGGACAGTCTCAGACATGTAAAATATATTGGGTCTATATTAGAACATCGAAGTTTCAGAACTTCAAATGTTCTAATATCGACCCCTAGTAACCGAAAACTGATTACATCGAAAATTCAGAACAACAAATTTTTTCCTAGAGAAAAAATTTGCTGTTCCAAAACACATACACACAACACAAACATACCAAACAAACAGCAATCCACACACATACACCTAAAATCTTACATCTAAACCTACACTAAACTGTACATATACCACTATCTAGCCACTTACCTTAACCCAAACCCTAACTCTAAGGTCCATCACTATCGCACACACACCTCACCCACGCCCTAACCCTAACTCACCTACCCCACCCTAAACCTCACGTCCACACATTCGCACACTTACCTGAGCCACGCCCTAACCCTAACTCACCTAACCCGCCCTAACCCTCACATCCACACAATCGCACACTTACCTGAACCCGACCCGTAACTTTCCACCACAGAGCTGAAAATAGCGAAGCGACAGGAATAGACAACCAAATTCTTTCCCTAGGAAAGAATTTGGTTTTCTGAAACTTTACTATTTTCAGCTTTCACTTATTAGGGGTCGATATTAGAACATTCAAAGTTCTGAAACTTCGATGTTCTAATATAGACCCAATATATTGACGGAATTTAGACAATTTTTCATTAATATAAATCAGCATACTGAGACAATTGATTCTAATGAAGAAATCAGAACCTTTATTAATAAATATACCTAAAATAAACTATCAAATGAACAAACTAATATTATAGATAAACCCATTACTTTAAAAGATATTGAAACACAAATTACCAAATTAAAATTAAATAAAGCTCCAGGAACTGACGGAATTATTCCTGAAATTTATAAGATCTTGCCTTTGAATACATTAGAATTATTACATAAGGTTTACAATAGTGCTCAAAATAGAAATATAACTCCACCCTCATGGAAATACACATTTATCTCCCCCATCCTGAAATCCAATAACGATCACATTCATTACTCATCATATAGGCTACCTTCTTTGTTAAATGTTGACTATAAAATGTTTATGTCAATATATGCTGATAGGCTTAACATCTTTTTATCATCACTAGTAGAAGATGATCAAACTGGTTTCATTATAAATAGAAATTCTTATGATAACATCAAAAGAACCTTATCTTTAATAGAATCAGTCAAACCTTTAAATAAAAACCTAACATTAATTAGTCTAGCTATAAACTGTGCATTCGATTCGGTTAATTGGGATTACTTATTTATTTTATTACAAAGTTTAAATTTTTCAAATAATTGTATTAATTTAATAACCCAATTATATAAAGATTGCCAAGCATATATTAAAATAGGAACAAATATTTCTCAAAATATTCCCATCATTAAGGGTACCAAACAAGGTTGTCCATTATCTCCCTTATTATTTACATTAATTATGGAGCCCTGGGCCAACTTGATAAGAAATAATGTGGCAATTGAAGGATACAAAATAACCTCAAATGAATCCTCCAAAATACAAATGTTTGCTGATGATATTCTAATTACATTAGAAGGAAATAAATCCATCAGAGCATTATTCTCATATATGGAGTATTTAAAAAAAAAAATCAGGGTTACTCTTTAATAATAACAAAACTCAAATACTAATAATTGGCCATAAGAAATTTGATTTACAGGATGATTATAAAAAATATATAACACAATCGGAAGAAATATGTTATTTGGGTATTGTGATTACTAAAAGTATTAAAGATATTGTTCAAGTAAACTATAATAAAAGTCTAAACATAATAGAAAACCTTACTCAGAAATAGAATAAGATTCCATTCTCAATGGATGAGAACCCTTTAATAATTAAGATGATCTTTCTACCCAACATTTTGTATATTATTCAATCAATCTACTTACCTGCTCCTCCTTATATTATTAAAAAATTCAATTCTGTGATGCATAATTTTTTATGGTATCCGACCAAATCCAGAATAGCTTGGTCCACCCGAATGAAAAATTGGAATAATGGAGGTATAGCCATCACGAATTTCGAAATTTATGCAATCTCATCAATGGTTAAAACTATTTCTCTTTTTATAGATCCACAATATTTAGCCAAAAGGAAAACATTCTAGAAATTTTAGCTTGTAAAGCAATAAATAACAACAGATCCCAGAAAATAGACCTGTTAAATAATACTGTCATATGGGTTTTAAAAGAATACATTACTTCTAATAATATTCAGAATTTTAAATCAAATTATATATCTCTTTTGTTGAGATCTTTCAGAAAGTTAAGGTTTAAATTTAATAATTTTAAAGATTGGTTATTTCTGTTATTTCCAATAGCCTACACACATAGTGTTATATTTTCCTCTGATTACTCAAAAATGTGTTTATTTAAAGATAAAAAATAAATATTTTGATTTCACATGATGTCAGATAATGACTTAAAATCTATTAACATACTTAAAAATGAATATGAAGATGTCTCTCTTTCTTGGTTGGACTTACATGAAGCAAGGAAATATATTAAATATAAGTTCAATACTATGTCTTTTACAACCAATAATTCAATACCTAACACTATGCAATATATGGTTTTATCTATACAACATAAATCTCCTACCAAAAACATATTATCTCACATATATAAACTAATTAAATTTGACATGGAAGCTGTTTCAGATACCAATTGGAATTACTTTACTTTAATTAATAATCATCCTCCTACAGAAGATGATAAAATAAGCATATTAAAATCAGCTAGTTTTACCACCTCATCATTGAAATGGAAACTTTTTACTTGGAGATATTTACACAGGTATTTTATTACCCTGTTCTCTCCTAGTAAATTTAACAAAAGTAATATCAACTGTTGGAGATGTAATATAGAAGTAACTGCAGAATGGGCTCACATGGTATATGATTGTGTAATTTTAAATTAATTTTGGAAAAATGTTAATTCCTTTTTACAAGCTATCTTCACAGATAATTTTACTCTCACCAAGTCACTTGTTATTTTCAATACTCCTGTACCTAATTGTATAAGCAAAGTTAATCAATCTTTAGCCTGGACTATATTATCAGTTGCCAGAAAAATAATTACAAGAAACTGGAAATCCAATACTCCTCCCTCAATTCAAGAATTCAAATCTTTACTTCTGGAAGTCTGTAATATGGAATGTTTAACTATCAAATCAAGATCTCCTCGGAATACTGTTAAATGCAATATATGGAAAAAAGTCTACAATTTATTACAAAAGTAATTATTTAATCAATTTATAATTGCTGAGAATGTCTTTGTATATAGTTTTTTTTTCTGTTTGTTGTATTACTATTTGATTATCTATTTGAAAATTGTTCATTTCTAATGTACATGTTTATTTTTTAATTTTAATTCTAATAAAACTGTTTTGAAAAAAAAAGAGAAAAATATTTTATTTATTTATTTATTTGGTTATTTCTTTGTTTGATAACTAGGAAGATAGGCTAGAAATCTGGACAAAACCACAAATAATGGGAGGGGGGGACAACGGCCCAAAGTAGGGACACTTTTTAAATATTGCTCTTGCAAACTTAGAAAGTTGATATACTAACAGGTTTTGCATTAGCATGAATTTTCTGAAGTATAGGAATTCTGAAACCCAAATGTCTGCCATTATTTTCTGACTTCAGTCCTCAATGATTTGCTAATGATGTGCCAGAAAAACAAAATTTTATGAGAAACAGACCAAAAATGTGAGGCAAAAATCTGGACATTCTGCAAAAATCTGGACAGCTGAGAGGCATGCCTTGGACCTCTTTCAGCCATGACCCAGGCATAATGGCAGTTGCAACAATACAAAGGAGTTCAAAATGTTATAAAGAAATACAGACATCACGGCGCATAACCTGCACTGTGGTGCATAGTAAAAAAGGAACAATGAATGTATGGTTATTTAGGGTGGCCACAGTGGTGCAACAGTTAGCATTGCAGCCTCACAGCAAGAGGTTCTCCGGTTCAATCCTCGGCTGGGGTGCCTTCTGTGTGGAGTCTGCATGTCCTCCCTGTGTTCAAGTGGGTTTCCTCCGGGTGCTCCGGTTTCCTCCCACATCTTAAAGACATGCTGTAGATGGATTGGACACTCTAAATTGGCCCTAGGTGTGAGTGTGTGAGTGTGTGTACCTTCTGTGGAAAGTTGGGTGCTGGGCTGGCAACTTGACACTGTAAAACTCCACTGCCAATCATGAGCAGAGAGGTGATCCACTGTGGCGACCCCTAACTGGGAAAAGCCAAAAGAAGAACATATGGTTATTTAGTACTGGTCATGTAATTATACTGAAGTATTTATAAAAATCATTTCTTACAATCTATTATAATGAATTACATACTGTACTTTGTGCTGTATTTAAAAATCTAAATTGAGAGGGACTATAGCAATGAAAAACCCTGTGCTTGATGCACAGAGTCAACACTATGATAAGGATTTCCTGACCTGAGTTCGCTTCCCCAGTGGAGTGTTTCCTGAGAAAGCTTAGAAGTGAGGTGTACCATTCAAAGAATTAACACCACACAAAATCAGAGTCCATGTCTGAGATAATAATAAGAAAAAAATGGAGGGGTCTTCAGATCTTACATTGCCAGTCATTGCCATAGTATTTCTTAAGATTAGCTGTAGTACATAGAAATTAGAATAATAATGAGTAAGTAAAACAATTATCTAAAGAGCACCATAAAGTTTTATGGCACTTGAATAACAGTTAAACAAGATTTACTTGGAAGTCTACTATCACCATGTGCTTCTTATGCTCAGACAAGTGACATGAAAGTGCTATGACAAAAATAACACTTTGGCACATATTTTCCTTTCTTTCCTTTCCTGGCAGGACAAAGCAGAATCTGTCTGAAAACTACTTTATTTGGCACCTCAACTGTGGTGCAGCTGTTAAAACCATTCTTAAAAGAATGCAATGTGCTTTAGGGGGCTTGACTGCAGTACTCTTGTATGTCCACTGTGTAGGCAGCTGTGACCTCAAATCTGTCATGCTAAATGGCACTAGAAATAAATCAGAGACTATCCCAGACTGACCACTAAAATATTATGAGATCATTTTTACATATTTGGAGCAAAATAAGGATTAAATCATTTGAAATGAAGACTCTCATAATCATGGGTGATAGCATTTTGATTATGCTAAACTCTGATATTTAATATTCGTAGGGCCAATAAGCTCAACAAAAGTAAACCAGGACTACAGAGGAATGTGGCCTCAGTGAAGAATATTGTTAAAACATAATTACTTAACTTTATTAAAGATAAAGGTTCAGTACCACTAGCAACAGCCTTCCACAGCATTTTTCTTGATGTTAGTATGTTTGGATGAGAATTAATTTCTGTCTTCTTTGATTCATTGTGTATATTGGCTTATTAATAATTCTTCAATGTCTGTATTCACTTATCAGCAACTTTAAATTTATAGTTGAAATGTCTAAGAAAACAAGCATATTTAAAGGTTGTTAAAGTATTATAGCATACAGTGATTAAAACATTTGTTTACAAGCTCGCAGCTGATTTTTGTTTCTTGTTTTACAGTTCGTTTTTCAAATAACGCTTTACATATCTTGTTCCTCTCACTGAGCTATATACAGTGATGCAATGAATGACTGCTGATTTAAGGCCTGTGTGATTCTGAGCCTGTAAAACACTTTGAAGTTTTGAGGGCTTCCAAATAATCTTACAGTTTATTTATACCTTTGGCCTATATTTTGCACAATTACGAAAAGCTGAACTGAGTGTTTTTTTACTGATGAGCTGTTAGATAACTTTTGAGACAGAAAAAAATGTCAGGCAATCAAAAACAGTTTTGACTGGGATGTGCAGTCATTTCTTTGATAACCAAACATCCTTCAAAATTGTTTCAAACTGTCCAACTGCATATATAATGCAGTTTATATTTGCTTAATTCATTATGAATACAGTCATCCATAGGTATTCTAGCTTGATTTTAGGTTATGTGCTGTCCTACATCAGAAGATGATGGCAGTTGTATAAATATAATATTGTCTGAATAAATATAGTTTAGAAAAAAGGGATCCTCTAGCTTGTATACTTAGATAAATAAAGGAACTGTGAAGCATGCAGATGTAACATGAGCTGTTCACAATAACAGGAAATCTTTTTAGCATTAACAATAAATTACTAGATAGCCATGTAGCTGAAAGAGATTAAAAAACAAACTTGAATTCACATGTTTCCCTATCATTTTTTCTCATTTTTCTAGTACCCATAAACTGCTTAGTCTGTAACTGCACTATGCCTGACCTGTCACCTTGGCTACAGTCTGTACTTTTTCATTACTCTCCAGACTCCTCCTCATGGAATGGACTTAATATCAGACTCCATGTTTGTTTCATCAAAGCCACTGCTGAAATACAAGCTGGAAGAATTTGTAAAAACTGCAATGTTTTCATAGGATTTACATTTTTTGTACACCACTGCTTCCTTACCTACCCACATGTCCACCAAAGTGCAGCTTCAGCAAATTTCCCAACCAAAGGACAGCAGCATTCAGCCCTTCTACCCAGTCTGACCATCCACTGCCCTAGATTTACCTTTAAACCACTTTCTTGCCTCTGCACCTGTAGTCTCTGTCATGGGAATGTTTTTTAGAAGGAAGAGTTCTAACCAAAAATCAGTCTCTATTGACAGTAAAAACAGATTCTGGGGCAAAATATGGACTGCTGATCCTGTTGTAAACCTGCTAATGCTCACAAACATTTAGCAAAAACTATTTTGAAGGAAGGGCTTCAGTACTGAGTCTTTGATGACTCATCTCTTCATGACAAAGGACACATAAGATACTTAACTATGGGCTAAATATGGCTTACTACAGGTTCTGTAGCATCGTTTATAATGTTTGGGATCATAGCTCTCAACTGATCAGAGACAAATCTCAACAGAATCAGGGACAAATCTTCAAATAATTGGGGACAATCAAGGACATATTTTAAATATTTGTACCATTAACTTGAAACATTTGCAGAAGAAGAGAATGTGGATTAATATAGATTTTCTGACGTAAAACGTCTATAACTCTGAATTACTATCATTATTTATTAAGGGCAATTCACCACCTTTTCTTCAGCAGTCACCAGTTTTAAGAGGGATTAAGAGTGACAGACCTAAAATCGGAGTCTAAATCAGGGACGTCCCTGAAAATCAGGGACAGTTGTGAGGTCTGTTTGGGATGAAAAACCTTATTTAAGAAAAAGTTTCAAATAACTGTTGTCACTGTTAAAGATGGCATGGCTGTGTCACTGGTACAACAGAACTGCCTTCATTTTCCAAAGAGGGCAGTACAAAAGCAAGAACATGTTCAAGTTACTTGATGATTGGCCGGGAAAGCAAAGGCCAGTTGCCTATGGAACTGCTGTCCTTTCTTGAGTGGGGGAGGGGCAGACAGAGGCTGCCAGCACTTAAAGCCACCGTGGAAACCAGGGCATTATGACTGCAACAGCCACAGTCAAGAGGGTGGTTATGGGAGGACACTGCTTCCTTTGTACTAGAACTGCTACAGTGGAAAATCTGCAATGGAAAAGATAAACAGTGCAAGAGCTAGTCTCCAATGGCATTCTGTTCGCTTGAACCAGCAAGTATCTACCAGGAAGGGTAACCATTTGAATTGCTTGGACGTGCAAGAGTGAGTCCCAGAATATGGAGACTGAATTTCTGAAATAACAGACATACATATATTAAATCTGAAATAGTAATTTCCCGAAATATTCCCTTTCCTCTGAGGCATGGCTATCTCGGTGTTAGTGTATATATATATATATATATATATATATATATAATATATATATATATATATATATATATATATATATATATATATATATATATATATATATATATATATATATATATATATATTTATATACATATATATATATTTATGTCTGTGGATTGTGTAGGGCTTGTCCCCCACATTGGGAGGTGCAGAGAGGCTAGTCCCCCTGAAATAAAGACATTTAAAGGGGAAGGGTGATGTTTAACATTCACTCTTCTTCTGCACTTTTGGTCTTTTTTTTTTTCCTGCATGTCAACACTCGGCATTTTGTATACCGACATCTCAGAAGGGAGCCACCAGGAGGTAGCATGCTGCATTGGTGGCCCAGACTCAAGTCAATGGAGTGCATTTCCTAAGAGTGAATGAAGTGTCATCCATCTTGATGCCTCACATGGTATTGAAATAAATCACAGACAAGATGCATCATGATGCATCTCAGGTGGAAGGCAAAGGTCAGTGATGTCACATAAAATTCTGGTAACCCCAACACCATCATATGGAAGGCCATTGACTGCAAACAAAGAAATGTGTACTTTGTTTCCATGGATTATCATCCCATTACACCTTAAAATGTCACTAGTGGAGCTAAAGAAGTCTCATGGAGCTTCAGTCGTTCCCAAAGGAATTGTAAAAAATTCTGTATGATATCTAATATATAGTTCATTTTCATTAATTTCAACAAAAAGTAGATTAAAAGGTAGTGCATTTGGTATACAACCGAAATCTGCCAAGAAAAGTTTAGAAATTAATTAAAATGGATTCTAAAAAAAGATTGAATATTCAGAAATATTAGTGTACCTTATGGGTGTAAATGTGATTGATAAAAATCAAGCTGAGGAAAGCCCAGCAGCCATTCCCATGGAAGTGACTTTGGAGTCTTCTAAATATTATGGCAAAACTGACTGGATTATTTTTTTTTTTGCAGAAGCTGGATCATGAGAGAGGGGAAGCTGTTGAAACGGTCTGTGAGGAAGCAGATCTTGCTATGTCTTTGCAGAGAAAGAAGTGATGATGCAACAATTTCTAGATTCTCTTTGAAATCTGACAGCTGGACATAACCTGACTGAAGTGGAGGATAAGGCTTAGGGAAAGAAGTTGTGAGTGATAGAAGCCCTAATGAAAAAAGGACTGAAGTCTACAATTTTTTAACTGGAAATTATTAGTACAGAGAAACATTATTATTTCAGTAGCAGCATGCATGGTAGCTAGGTAACCAAGCATTACTGCAGTTCAGTTTGAACATTTTTTGTTAAAAAGCAGCTATTATCTTATGTTTAGACACCAAGCAAATTGTTTATAACAGATGGTACAGAGATTTTTTACTATGTTTTTTCAGAACAGCAAAATAGTTAGTGGGATTTCTGATGCCAAAAAAACATGTGAAATATCTAATGATTAAACTGATATATCCTGATCCTCTTATTTTTTTTTTATCAGAAGCAGTGAGTGTATTTCTTGACCTGCTTACAGCATTGCATGCAGTATCATCATCATCATCTTCTTTCTGTTGTTCCCGTTAGGGGTCGCCACAGCAGATCATCTGTTTCCATTTCTTCCTGTCCTCTGCATCTTGCTCTGTCACACCAACCGCCTGCATGTCCTCTCTCACCACATCCATAAACCTTATCTTAGGCCTTCCTCTTTTCCTCTTACCTGGCAGCTCCATCCTTAGTATCCTTTTCCCAATATACCCATCATCCCTCCTCAGCACATGACCAAACCAATGCAATCTTGCCTCTCTTGCTTTGTCTCCAAACTGTCCAACCTGAGCTGACCCTCTAATATACTGATTCCTAATCCTGTCCATCCTAGTCACACCCAGTGCAAATCTTAACATCTTTAACTCTGCCACATCCAGCTTTGACTCCTGCCTTTTTGTCAATGTCACCGTCTCCAACCCATATAACATAGCTGGTCTAACTACCCTGTGTTTAAATTGGTAACATGGTTGGCCATAATGATGTGAACTCTTTAGAGTTGACTGATTACTAGTTAACAAGTGACATTTACGTTTACATCTTCATAGAGGAGGAGGACTAGCAATGCAAATGTCACAGAATGTAGAGGATTCCCATGAACATATATATTTTTTCTATTTAAATCTGGAACAATTGTAATGTCCAAAGTGATTGAAGAGAGAAAGTTGATGTTAGAACTGGTCTAATCAGTTGTTTAATTGCTGCAATGTTTTTTATTTTTCCATAGGTATATATGAAGATTCCATCCATTCATCCGTCCAGCCATCCATCCATCCATCCATACACAACCTCTTTTCCCATTTTTGCACATGGGCTAGGGGTGTCACATTAACAGTGAAAATCATCAATAGCCAAGGGTCACACCACTGGGTGGCTAGCCCTACCGCAGTTGTTCTTGCATACCACATTACACATGAAGATTCTTCTTGCATTATTAATGTTCGGAAACTTTATGCACTGTAAATCAGCTGAAAGTCTACTGTGTCTGATTACGGGAATGAGCACAGCAGTTTGATATTTTTCTCTGTGGGTTATGTCCATTAAAGGAGATGAATATTTAATAGTTTTGCAGGATGTTGTTAGAGAGCGATCCCAAAATGTACATTGAGGGATGAGTAGACGCAACAGTGGAAGGGCTCTTTGTTATGTATTTATGGGTTCCTAGTACATTCCAATGATATGCATTCTTGTGGATTGAGATGTGTGTGTGTGTGTGTGTGTGTGTGTGTGTGTGTGTGTGTGTGTGTGTGTGTGTGTGTGTGTGTGTGTGTGTGCAGGTGTGATAAGGAAGAAGGACCTGACAACTTTCTCCATTTCCCATTTTGCTTTGGTAGTAATGGATTTCCACGGAGTCTCTCTAGGAGTCAGCTGTGACTTGTACGAGAGCATGGGAAAAGGAATGATGAATGGCATTAACATCCTGTTGTTGAGGTGGCAGTGGTAAAATATGCTTGATAGGAAGGTGGAGTCTATATTTTAATGGAAGTATTAAAAACTAATTATAGAGATGTTTATTAATAATATGGTCTAATAGTTTGGATAATAACAATACTAGGCTTTACTGGAAAAGCTCACTCAGACTCTATCATAGCTGAGGGAAAGGTTCATTTTTTTGCTTTCTTGTATTTTGTATTGCTTCATTGCCTTTTTATATTTTGCATACTGTGAATTATTTTCTTTACACCGTGTTTTACTTGTATTCTGCTTTTAATTGCATATTTAAACTAGGAAATAGACTACAGCTGTATCTCTTGTAAGTCACACAGAAATGAAGTTCCCCCCACTCTCCCACTTTTATGTTGTGTTTTTAAACTCATCTCTCTTTCTAGTTGCCTGACCCTTATGTTAATTTGACCACATATTTCCTTCCCTCTCCTCTTTCATTGGCTATTGTGAGTATGCAGAAAATCATCACTTTGTGAAATCATTCCCCTTCAGCTATTTAAATTTATTGACCATTCCACTGTATTCCATAGAGCCAGAATAAAAAGTGCCCACCCACTTCCAATTTATCTTGCCCTTTTAAAATTAGCGGCTCTTCACTTGGATAGGTAAAGCTTAAGTTACCCCTCTTTCATATCTAACTGCTTAGTGCACACTGCATCTCTTAGGACATTAACCCATTTTTTTCCATCTTACCTTTAAAATTTACAACATCTACTCCAAGACAACCAATTCTTCCTCTCAGTAGTCATCTTGGCATTAGTGCTTCTGTTTTGCTCCTGGTAAGAGAAAGAGCATAACAACATTATTTCTTGGAGACTGCTGATCAATGGAAAGCCCAATAACTGCTTCATAGATCCCAGCTTTGAATTTGTGTTTATATTTTGTTCCTGGTGAGAGAAGGAGCAGAGTGCATTGATTCATAACTGTTTATGATTGGGCAGTGTTTCATAATCCTTACTGTTCTGATTATATTTGAGGCATCTACCAGGAAAAGGCTACAACAAGCCTAAAGATCCTCACATCATCTGGGACAAGACTGTTAATCAGCAAAGAGCATGTGGCCTGCTTCTCATCTTGGGATTGGTGCTAATGTTTTACTTCTGTGAAGGAAGAAGCAAAGGAGCATTGTATCCCAGCAACATGAAACTGTGGTGAGACTAGCACTAGTAGTAGCCAGGCAGTAGCCATTCAGGTAAATCCCCTCTGTTCATCATTCTTGACAAAACAAATTCTTCCTTTTCAATAAGTACTGCTTGATTTGCTGATGTCTAACTTAACTTCAGCATATCTCCATAAATACTTCATCCATAAATCATCAGAGTCTACTAATTAGTTTCCCCTCAAGTGTTTGGTTGTGCTCTGTATAGACACAGACACCTTGAGAAGACATTTTTCCTCTAAAAGCACCGTTGAAATTTCACCAGCACCTAGTTGCACACAGACACTCCTGGCATTACTTTATATTCATACTCCAACTGTCTATCAATAAACTAGGGAGTGTTGCCATGGATATGAATTTTCCCACTATCTCCTTTATCAGCTTGGTGGATATAGACTTCTTGAGGCAATATAGAAATTGCCTCATGTTTACTGACAATCAGTTAATTCTCAATCAAACTGATATTGTATGTGGGAGATTATTCACACAATGTCACTGGAGTCAAAACTCTCACATAAAAGCACTCCTAATGTCAATCAAGTTGTCAGTAGTACAAATGATGCACCCATCACACACAATACAAAGCAGAAGCATAGGTCTACATATACGGTCCACATATACTGAGGAACTTAAATGTAACCCCAAAGACCTTCTAGATAAAGTACACATAACAAATACCCTCAGCAGTCCTGAATGCACTCCTTCAAAACAACAACCACAACAATGCATATAACCACATCTCATGGAGCATCTATTTCCAAACCCATAAGGCAAGCCAACATTCTGGTCACTAGAGTCTCCATTGGGAAACACAATGATGTCCCTATTACCAAGCTGACTTAGGATAAAGTCAGAGTCAGTTGTTTATCAGGGACCAGGATCCATCACGTTACACACGTAGTCGGGTCACTGGACCACAAGTACCAGTATGACTCAGTCATAGTCCATGTGGGTGTAGATGGCCTGATATGTACCTCCCTAGACTATATGAAGAGAGATATCATGGAGCTCTTGGAATATGTATCCAAGGTTATTATGAGCTTAGCATCAAGTAACATTTTAACTTCTTCAAGGATGATGCCACAATATGAACAGAAGATGACTGACTTTAATAATCGGCTTAGTTTCTGGTGTCATTTTAAGGGGGATCAATATTTGTCAGAATGGAAGCAGATGGTCAACAGACAACTCTGCTTTACCAAGGATGGTCTGCAACTCTCCCTCTCTAGGCCTTCAAATATTAGCTAAAACATTGTTCTCTCCCATAGTGCCTTTTTAGGCAATCCCAAACTGAAAGTACTTCCCACATAGCAAATCAAAGCCAAGAGCATCTAAACGTGTTAGTACTCCATTTTAATAGTCTAAACAAAAACCTCCACTCCCAACAAAATGTCCTCACCATACAGAATGCTGATGTCTATACAGTCAATGAGAGATGGCTTAGAGCTGCAGAGAGCACACCGGCAGTACAAGGCTCTAATGTGTTCCACACATTTAGACCAGCTACTATACAAACAGAGCCTAAAGATTGAGGTGTTTGATTTATGTGAAAAATAAATATACTTCAGGGCTGGTCAAACAGGACAATGCACTTCAGCTTCTCCACATTCAAATCACCAAGGGCAAAATCCCACAAAACTTTCTTGAAAGCTACAGGTCCCCCTCTATGACCCAGGAAAACCATAACATATATTTAAACTTATTGGAAACACGTACCATCCAACCCAATATCATATTCACGAGCAACTTTAATTACCCCACTATAACCTGGGAATCATATAGGACACCAGACATACAGGCACAGAAATTCCTGGATTTTGTAAACACAAACATCCTAGACCAGATTTTCAATACACCACCCAGGGGTGCAAACATATTGGATCTGGTCTTCACTAATATGGAAGAGTGCTGCACATCCCCTAATGTAATGTCCTCTCTGTTAAGGTCAGACCACAAAATGGTCTCCTTTGAAGTAGAAATAAAACCTGGAACCCCAGATAACCCTGGCATATTCAGGAACTACTGTAAGACTAACTTCCTACTATTAAGTGATAACCCAGCAACATTTAAAGCCTCTATATGCCCAAAGAATACTGCCACCTACATGGAACTGTTCACAGAAACCCTATACAAGCATGTTAATAGCTGCATAGAGGCAGCTGTACCCACCAGGAAGAAGTACAGAACTAACTCAAAAAACAAACCACTCTGGTGGAATCACAACATCATCAAACTAAATAAACAACTCAGAGGACAAATAAAGTCTACCAAAGCCAAATTTGTGCTAAATTTGGCCTCCAAAGCCAAGGACAACAATAAGGCATTCTTTAGCTATTTCTGCAACCTCAAAGACAATACACAATTGTATATATAGCTCATTGTAAATGGAGCCACCTATACTTAGCCAGAAGATATAACAAACCTACTGGCCAACAAATTCATCTCTAACTTTATTCCTCTCGCCCCGTCATCCTTCCGTCAGGAAATACCATCAAATATAACTCTCCCTGCTATCATTACAGAACAGATCCTTAATGCTGTCTCTAAGGCCCAAAACACTACATATATGGGCCAGACAATATCCCAGAATGCCTTCTTAGTAGCATGAACCATTAGCTTTTAGGCCCTCAGCAATTGCTATTTAAGTGTAGCCTCTAAATAGGTTTCATGTCTCATGAATGGAAAACAGCAATAGTCATCTCTCTGCACAAAGGCAGGCTATAGACAGACCCTGGAAACTACAAACTCATAAGTCTTACTAGTCTCATATGCAAAGCCATGGAAAGAGTTGTCATGGAAATGATTAATAATGACATAGGAAATTGCCAGACACTGGATCCAACCCAGTTTGGTTTTGTCAAGGGCTGATCATGCCTATTCAACCTGGAGGACTTCTTTCAGAATGTCACCAAAGCAATGGATGAGGGCAAAATTGTTCACACTGTCTACCTTGTTCTGGCGGATGCATTTGACACCATGCCCCACTTGCGCATTGTTGACAAACTCAAGAGGTTAATAAACGCTTATGTCAGCCAGTTGCTATCCAGCTGACTCACAGACCGGACCCAGGAAGTTAGAATTGGGTAGTCCACCTTTACAAAGAGGCAACTCACAAGTGGAGTACTTCAAGGACTGGTCCTGGGACTACTCCTTTTTAGCATTTACTTCTCTGAAGTAAAGGCCAATGTCAATGGCCTCTGGATGACTACATTTGTAGGTGATTGCAAATTAGGAGCAGTCATAGAAACCCTGACCAGCAGAAATATTCTCCAGGAAGGGCTGACACAAACAAATAACTAGTGCCAGAGCCATGGACTAAAACTAAATGCCATGAAATACATAATAGTATCCTTCAGGAAGTCATCCACCTCTGGTATCCAGCAACTGGAGGATCAACAGAGGTTCCTCACTAAAAGAATACAGGGTATAAATAACATGTCCTATGCAGACCTCTTCTAGGACCTATCTCTGTATACTGTCTCCTACAGGATGTTGAGGAAAGATCTATGTTTGGAATACAAGGCATTGTGAGACCCCTGCCTGATGGTCCCCCTGTGTATCCACAAAACAAACAGCACCAAAATTACCTGTTCTTAAAGACTTAAACCTTCCCTGTGATTTAAATAGGACCTGCTGGAGAGACAGGTACTTATCCCAAAGACTACCATTTCTCTGGAACAGGCTCCACATCCATGTGAAGGAGAGTTTCTCCCTAACCCAATTCAAGTGTGACTTGGACAGTGGGATGGGGAATAGGAAATACATGCCTGAGTTGACACCTATGTCTCTAATGGGCACAGGCAGCCTGAAAATGGTTCATTTCTCAGACCTCTGCCTCTAAATGTTTCATGTCCCAACCCCCTGCTTACACTTATCAAGGGTACCAGAACTTGTCAGAAATTTGGGATGCATGGCTAGGCTTAAAAAGGCCCTGTGGTCATTAGCCTAGTAAACATCTATGAACTTATGAATTAATATAGCCTAAGACATTAGTAGATTTTCTTCTGCAATACGCTTGGACAGTACAACCTTTAGGAACACTGTTGTGTGCCAGTGGATAGACATTATGCATATGTTTTAGAACTGAGAAAATATTATTAAAATGAACAAGTATATCATTAAGCATTTGCAAGGGTAAACTTGCAGCTAATTAATGCTTTAACAGTTTAATCCCAAGTAACATATTTGTAGATGGAGTGGGGATGGGGTGGAAGATATTGTGAGATGCATGTCCAGTCTTTGTGTTATCACTAGAGAACAGTACAGCAATGCTATTTCTGTAATCTGGGGTTGGATATACTGTTTGATGTTATGACTTGTATCTATTTTAACTATATCTATTTATCTATATATATGTGTATATATATATATATATATATATATATATATATATATATATATATATATATATATAGTTCCACTTGAAACCGGTGAATGTTCAGAACATTGAAGTTCTGATCATTGAGACCAGAACATCGATGTTCAGAACATCGAAGGTTCAAAATGAACCACACAAAAACAAAAAAACTTACAAAAACTATTTTATGCAGGGGGGCTTCACCCCCCTGCACCCCCCATGTGGGGGGGGGGCTGTGCCCCCACATCCCCATACTTTAGTATTCCAACTCTGAGATCACACTACAGTGGGGTAAGGGAAATCTCCTGTTTACAGCTATATGTGGTAGCGCTAAACAGGAGATTTCCCATACCCTACCTGCAATGCCAACACTCAGATGGCACACAGACACACACACACAGCATGCAGGGCACCTTGCTGCCCTGCATACACACCCAAAATTTTACAATTTTACTTACCTGGCACTTCCACTTTGAACCTTCCACTTTGAACCATGCATTTATTTGATCTCCAAGTGATAGGGAGGTCTTTGGGCTTCAGGTTCTTGAATGCAAGTGGCTTTGCCGAATTACCAATCACCAAGGGCTTTAGTTTCTCTCTGGTTGAGCTAGTGTAAAGCAGAGCTGTGAAATGTTCTTTGGAAAGTTTTCTGCTCTTACATTTGTCACCCTTCATGAAGAGGGCCCTGTCAGGCATTGTCTTGAAAAAGAGTCCGCACTTGTCAGCGTTAAAGATGTTGTCATCTCTGAAGCCTCTGGCAAAGTCCGGGAACTTTTTGCTGAACTCTTCCACAACTTCTACTGGAACTTCATTGGATTCACCACACAAGACTTTCTGCAAGATCTTGTGTCACAGTTTAAATTTCTCAAGCCAACCACTTGATGCTTGGAAATCTGCCACCTCGAATTCCTGTGTGAATTTTTAGCAACTTCTTGGATCATCGGCCCAGTGATTCGGGTGTTAACTGCCCTAATTTGTTTGAACAAGCTTAATGAGGGAAGTTTTCCTCCTTTTCTGCTGTAGGTCTCCACTCTCCTTACCATATTTCTCCAAGTACTCATGTTTACGTTTTTGGATGTTGCTAATTGTGGTCTTGCTAACACCAAAATGTTTTGCCATCTTTTTTTGGCTGCTGCTTTCCAAAAATGTAGAAGATCAATCTTTTCCTTCAATGTCAGCTGTTTGAGTTCTTTCCTTTGGGCCAGCGGGTCTTGATTAACTGTAAAATTTTTCAATAATTGTAGGATGTAACTGCAGTTCAGACCAGTCCTTCATGTTGAAAAAAGAAAAATCTTCAGCAACACGTGATAAACAATAGGATATTAGGCCTAATCCAACACGTGGTAATAATAAAACATGAAAAAAAGAACTTATACTAAAGAAAAAATAATACAGCTAAGGAGCAAAGCCAACAGCTTCTACCCCTTGGTGTAGAGTGGACTCAACTGGTCAAGTTATAGAGTGTATATTAATATTGTGTGTCACAGTCCAAGTGGTCAAGAAACAAGTTGCAGAAGTGGTCAATATAGAGAGGTCAGTCTTCCATTGAGTATATGTGGTGAATGTTCGGTCTATGAAAATTAGTTCAACTTAAGGAGGTGGTCAACTATGGAGGTTCTACTGTATGTGTGTGTGTGTGTGTGTGTGTGTGTGTGTGTGTGTGTGTATATATATATATATATATATATATATATATATATATATGTATATATATATATATATATATATATATATATATATATATATATATATATATATATATATATATATATATATATATATATATATATATATATTTATATATATATATATAGAGAGATCAACTATTACTAGATGATTCAAACAAACATTGGTGTGCTTAATGTTAACACATTTATGTAGACATATCAACATGCTACTGTGCATGCTCTGAGGCTAATCCTCAGAACATGCAAAGAAAAAGAAAGTAGTTTTTGCAGGTGGAATCCCCCCCTACACCTCCCATGTGGGGCCTGCACCCCTGACACCTCCTGTAATTATATATACTTACTTAGAGATCACGCAATTTCCTTGGAAAGGGCATATAAAGGGACTGTTGATCTCACACATCTGTTGACCCTCTGTATATGTCAGCCAAAGTGTTTTGACAATACAGTGGTTGACATAATGAAAATTCACAAACACACACACACACACACACACACACACACACACACACACACACACACACACACACACACACACACACACACACACACACACACATATAAATGTGGAAATGTTTGTGTATGAATTACATCAGAATGGTGTGCTGCAAGTTTTAATTCTTATATTGTGTAACGTTTGTTCTTGCCTTCATAACTGGATATACTGAAGTATAATTTTTAGTAGTTATGATTTACAAAGCCTGTTTTGAGTTTGCATGTTCTCCTTGTGTCTCTGTAGGGATTCCTCTCACCTCCTAAAAGTGTGTTGCTTCCACCTGAAGCTCACCTAAAACTGAGCTGGGTCATGGGCAGCAACACAGACTCTAGGTGGTGCCTGTGCAAGAGAAGACTTGTGCAGAACAACTGCTTTAAGCAACAACTGTGGGATGCAGTATCCTCTCAATAGAAGAGCATAGATTACTGACTGCATGCTGAGCCAGGCCTAGCCTCTCATTGGTTTAATAATTGTTTGTAGGTGTCTTGGTCAAGTTGACTAATGTTGCCAAAAATTGGACATCCTTGTCTTCTGCAACATAAACAGAACTTGTTGGATGAATAGTCATGTACCACAGAGAGTTCTACATCTGTGGAACTGTCTTTCATGCCACGTAAAGCGAAGTACTTCTCTTACTCTATTTAAATGAACTTTGGATGAATGGATGGGAAACCACACTCTTGTCCATCATGCATAGGGGCAACATGTAAATGTCACAAACTTATCATCACTCTTCCCAACTTTGGGTTATTTGTGCACAAAATATAAGGGCTAAAAACTTCCATGGGAATGTAAGGCTAGACTTTTTAAGATCCTCACAGATCAGTAGCCTGTAAACTACCTATAATGTATGAGTATTTACTAGTGACAAGTGGGTTGCGAAACTGGCCTAGGGACCCATGCTAATGGTGGGCGGGGTCTATGTGCCTATGTTGGTCATTGTGTCCTTGGCATAAAGTCCAGCAACCCTGGGTGAGTAAGCTACTGGCCAACCTGTGTCCTGTTGCCCAGCCTGAGTTGGAGCAGACACTTAGCTGAGATAGCTCTGTTGAGAGAAACCTGGATTTAAAACCAATCAGCCTGCCAAACATGAGCTAAGGATTGGTAAATGAATAAAGTTTCAATGACAGGATGCAGCTTCAATGTGGCAAATGTACATCCTGTGTAACACAGCATGCATGGGACCAGACAACATCCCAGGCTGCGTTTTACACTTACTTCAGAATGAACTGGCTCCCCACTTAAGCACCATGTTCAATAATAGCCTCACATCAGGCTTTGTGCCCACTGAATGGCACACAGCAACAGTTATCCCACTCCACAAAGGGGGGGCCACCACTGATCTCAGGAACTATCGACCTATTAGCCTGACGAGCCTGGTCTGCAAGGCCATGGAACGTATCATCATGGAACTCATAAACAAAGACATTGGTAACCTCCAAACTCTGGATCCCACTCAGTTTTGGGTTTGTGAAAGGCAGATCATGCCTCCTGAACCTGATCGACTTCTTTGAGGCAGTCACCAAAGCTGTGGATGAGGGTAAGGTGGTTCACACAGCCTATCTTGACCTTGCCAAGGCTTTCCACCATTCTGGAATTATAGCCAAACTCACTAAACTAGGTATAAATCCCTACATCACAAGATGGGTTGCCAACTGGCTCACTGACAGAACCCACACTGTAAAAGTTGCAGACTCCAAATCTGACCTCAAAGCAGTGACAAGTGGAGTACCAGAGGGTTACATCCTGGGACCACTCCTGTTTGGCATCTACTTCTCTGAAGTACAGGCTAACACAGATGGCCTCTGGCTAATGAAGTTCGCAGATGACTGCAAAATAGGAGCCATAGTCAAGTCCCCAAATGATGTGGACATCCTACAGAAGGACCTCGCTGAGACAGATGCCTGGTGTTAGAGCCATGGCCTCAAGCTCAATGCCAAAAAGTGCAGTGTTATCCCCTTTGGTAAAAACTCTGTACCCATAAACTACCACATAGGCAGCAATCTACTTAACACTGAATGTGTGGTAAGAGTCCTTGGGACCCAGGTGGACAGTAGTCGCTCCTTTGATAGTCACATCGCCACAGTAGTCAGGAAGTCCTTCTATGTGGCACACTTCATCATAAAAGGGTTCTCATCCAGGAAAAAAGAGGTCATTATTCCACTGTACTCGACACTCATTAGACCCATTATAGAGTACAACACCCCTTTTGGAATGTACCTCACAAAACATCTGCAGCAGCTGGAAAGGCCACAGAAGTACCTCACAAAGAGGATTACTGGCCTCAAACAAATGCTCTACACTGACCATCTCAAAAATCTCCAGCTTTACTCCATAGCATATCGCCTACTCCGAGGTGATCTCTGCCTAACATATAGAGCTATGTCAAACCCAGAGCTGTTGGACATGCTACACCTAAAGAAATCCCAATCTCTCCGAGCTACACACTCTAGGGACCTAAACCCTGTCACCACAATAAACAGGACATGCTGGAGGGATAGAGTCCTGTCCCAGAGACTTCCCATACTCTGGAACAGGCTACCCATCTATGTCAAGCAAAGTTCTTCATTAGCACTCTTCAAGAAAAACTTGATGAGTGGATGAGAAATAGGAAATACACCCTGGGGATCACTTCTGTGTCTCTGCTCGACAGTGGCACAGGAAAATAACTTTCTTGGGTGGCATAAGCCAGAGAGCCTTGTTGGCTAGGCTTACTTAGGCCCTTGGGTATATAGCCTAGTACCTACCTATGAACCTATGAACAAAGTTAAAAGCCAGTGTAGAAAATCTACTTGGCTTGAGTTCCAGAGTCTGCTATTCAGAGAGAGGACTTATTAGAAATGGTTTAGGAATTGCAGTGAATGAGGGCCTTCTGAGGACAGTGAGGGAATTAGTGATAGACTCATGACAGTCAGACTCTAGTGTAAAGCTAGGGCAGTATCCACAATCTCAGCCTAGGCCTGATATCAGAGCTCTGATGGCAAAGAAAAAAGTGCTTTCAGGCAGCAGTTGCAGTTTCTACTACATAAAACAGGACTGCATGAGTTGGTGTTAATAATGGTGGACCTGGACTGCCTGGATCCACATAAGTGGGTGGGGCACACAGGAATAAAGAAGGAGAGGCCATTCTAGACTTGTCTATGGAAAATGGTTTGATGGTGGCCAACACATGGTTCAACAAGACAGACAGTCACAAGATCACATAAAAGAGTGGCCAACATACAACTCAGGTAGACTTCTCCTGGTGAGAAAAGAACATTGTAATGAAATCAGAGAGTATGGAGTTATCCCCAGTGAAACAGTCAGCCTACAACCAGTGGAGACCACAGTCAGCTGTAAGCAGTGGTCAGAAAGAGTGAGAGAGAGAGAAAGAGAGAAAGCACTAAGGTCAATGGTGATTACACTGACAATCTGTAAAATGACTTGAGTGAAAGCCCAACAGTATAAAAGTAATATTCAGACTGCTCGCACCTCAGGAAGAAGAGGAATTAGGTGGAGTTGAAGAAGAATGACTATTTCAGAACAGCATGTGTGAAGATTATACATCATATATACTGCCAAGCAAGATACATAAGGAAAGCTAGTGGTAGAATGCAGACATCCAGGACATTGTCTAAAGAAAGGAGCACAGGAAAAAATTAGGAGATAGAAAAGACAGACCAGGCAAAGAAGGAATACTCTCTGGCTAACAAAGATGCTAAGATAGTTGCAAGAGCAAAGAACAGGAAATCACAGGCACTCTACCAGCTTCTAGAAAGTGATTCAACAGATAGCATAAAAAGATCTATCAGGTTGCAATGCAGAAAAATAAAAACATTAGTCATCACATGCCTTTAATGAGGGATTGTTGTGTCTTTCGGCTTTTTCCCGGCTAGGGGTTGCCACAGCGGAACTCCGGTCTGCTAATGATTGGTAGTTGATTTTTACGTGCCGAGTTACTAGCCCTGATGCACAGCCTTCAACGAAGGTACACCCATTCACGTATGTCTGCACGCAGAAGACGCTCTAGCTGAGAATCAAACCGGACAGCATCTTACTGTGAGGCGACAACGCTACCACAGCACCACCACTGAGGGATGCCAGCAAAAATCTGCTCTCCAGTAGACAGGATATCAAAGGCAAAAGGAAGCAATAATAAAAGGAGCCCACCCTAGAGAAATAAGAACAACACTGTGGAAAATGAAGTCAGGGAAAGCAGTAGGCTCAGATAGTCACAGTATATATGTTCAAAGTGTTGGATGAGTTAGGGAAGAATTCGTTCCTGAGGGTAATCATAGTAGTATGGAGAAAAAGGCATATTCCACGTCTGGAGAGTAAGCATTTTAATACATGTCTACAAGAACAAAGGGGAACAACTGTGGGTAGTACTGCGGCATCAAACCCCTGTCACACTAAAATAAAGTGCTGCCAAAGGTGACTGATAAACGAACACACACAGTAATAGAAAGTAAGAAGGAAGATGAGCAGCTTGGATTCAGATCAGGATGCAAACCGATTGATGGGCAGAGAGAGCGACCAACAAAGTTGCCGTACGCAGATTTTGTGATAATAAAACCAGACCTCAGTAAATGATCAGAGAATGGAATGCAAAACTGAAGGCACATGGGATGAAACTGAATACAAACAAGACAGTTCTTATGGCAGGAAATGGGAGAAATCAGAAGCAGCTGAAAACTGAGATAGAAGAGAAATGCAGGAACAGGTTATCAGCTTCAACTATTTAGTAGGGATGGTTGAGAAGAAGGGAAGTCTAAATGAGGAAGTCAAAGCTAGAATCACATGGTCTACAGCCTACTGGCACACAGTGCCAGGGTTAGTGTTTGATAGAAGAATGTCAACGAGGTTGTAAGATATGCAAAACAGTGGTGCAAGCAGTAATTATGCATGGTGCAGAAACTTAGGCAGTGAAGGCTGAGCAGTTGAGGAAGCTAGAGTTGATGGAGATGAAGTGCCTGAGATGGGTAGTAGGCTGTACAATGAGGGAAAATGAAGTAATGACGACATTAGAGCAGAAACCATAGTAGTTCCAAATGCAGAGTAGGTCAAAGAGAATAGATTATGGTGGTTCAGGCACATATGCAAGAAAGCAGAAAATGATCTAGTGAAGAACATTTGGGAAAGACAGCAAGAAGAAGAGAGGAAACAATGACATCCAGCAAAGAGATTGATGGATTGTATGACAGAAGAGCTTCAACAGTCAGGTATGACTGTTGAAGAAGGTGGAAGAGTGACATTAAATAAAGAGGGGTGGCAACAGTTGATGCGACACTCTGAGACTATTTAGAAAACAGGCAAAAGGAAGATGATGATGATGATGTTAATGCTTAAAAAGATGCTTATTATGTTGCTGATTTGATAAATAGATGGTAAAGTAAATTTAAAGTCATGTTGTAGGTGAACCAATCATAACTGTGGTTGTTATTCATATAGTTTTATACACTGTTTTATTTGAATGATTGACTGGAGTGCACATACATTTTACCATATAATGAAACAATGAAAAAATGGTGAGTTTAAAATGTCTCTTGTGGCACTATATCCTTCTGATTATCAAATGTTAATAATATAATAAATAAATCAAGACGTATGTACATGCATAACTATCTACAAACATATCTCCACAAATATTCTGTTTTGCAGTTTATAAGGCCTGGTAAGCAGCGTCAGTCTCTTAGAATGCACAGATCCAAACACAAAGCATGCAAGCTGCATGCTCATTACAGCTATACAGTAACAAGCATGACTGGACAGTCAGTAAATGCATCAGACAGGCTATCCTGTCCTCACAGCCATGAAAGGCCTTAGCTCCCTACACCAATAGGTCCACTTGAAATTCTTGATCCTTGGAATACATACAGTGGTCTCCTGGAAGTCCACTGTCTTCATTCAACCTCAATATCCACATTTACTAGACACATAACAGTTACTAATCTCTGACTGTTTGCTGTCATCAACACCAGCTTACCTCAGATCCATACTCTCCAAAATTCATATATAGTACACTTTTTCCCATTTGCTTGGTGATCTGGAGGCCTGCTTCCTGCCAACAATGATGTCTATAATGCAGACAGTCCAACCATCAGTAGTGGAAGAGTGGACCACCCAGTATCACTGCTGCCATAAGACAGTATTACATTTGCTGGAGTAGAAGGAGACAGTAAGCTTATCTCGAGATCTGTCCTTTTAAATGCTTAGAATATCATCTTTAAAGGTATGAAATGTCCTTTTCTTTTCAAACAAAAAAGTCTTTGCATGTATCTTTATGCTTGTAAATGCTTTTTTGTATGAAAAGAAAAATGCATTTTGAAGCCTTTAATAAAATATTAAGTTTTAAATACTGCTTCCGAATGTGGAAGACTAAATGTAGTAAGCCATGTTTACAGCTTTAATATTCTTGAGAGGACAGGGGTTGGTTATGTCATTCTGGGTTCCAACTCTAATAATGCTGGATTAGCGTAGGTAAGTAATTGTAAATTAGTGATGTAATTACCAGACTGTTAAATTAACAGTTTGGCAGAAAACTATATCATTAGTTCATCTTGAGAAGTTTATAAGTTAATTTATTTAGCAGAAAGGAAGCCCAGACCATTACTAGAAGACAATTTGCTCTATCTATAGTTATACAATAATGTTATCTTTTATGTCCTAAATTAATAAATATAATATTTTTGTTTCCTTTTGAATTTAAAGTATAGAAGAGTTTATAAAGAAAGTAAGGCAGTTATGGAAAGTGCATATTCTAATCCTACCAACACCTCTTTTGCTATAGCTTTGTCTAGCTTATTTTCTTAATAGATGTGATGCTTGTAAGAAACTCATGGCTGGGTTGATACATTTTCTGTTTGATACTCAGTATGAAAATGAAAGCAAAGATTTTCATCTGGAATGATTCTCATGTACCTTTGTACACTTATTAAATGTTTTGAACTAAGAGTAATCTTTGTCAGTTTGTAGGAATATCACTAGGCTTTTGTCTGCTGATTGTTAAGTTATTGTAAGTGAAATAGTTCCATAGGTAGTGTAAGTCTTTCTGGAGACTATTTTTTTAACATTAATAAAATTTGTGGGCCTTATCAATCACTAAATCATCTATGTCCATAACACGGCTGATATGAGCCAGTTTCCAAGGCCTATTGTTTATAAACAATAAGTATATCAGTGGGCTAAATACCAGTCCTTGGGACATCCATTCAGAAAAAGAGACTGTGCCAAAGTGTGAATTATTACCCATGACTGAAAGTTATTTTGGAGAGATAATTGGAGAATTATTGCATGATATTGTTTTAGAATTTACCTTAAAGGAAAACTGCAACTACAGATTGAAAAGAAATGTTTATTTCATCATGTCTTGATGCGTTCTTTTATTTTAACACCACTTTTGGACTCTATATATTTTTTTATATTTTTAAATGTAATTCCAGAGTCTGCCCACATGGGGTCCAGCATCTTGATTTTTAGTCTACGTCTAGGTATCCTACGATGCAATGTTTGGCTTTAAAATATTACATCATAACCCCTAAGCTCCTGTCAATGCATTGAATTTATATGTGTTTTCACATATACCTTGCTTTCTTTCAGTCAGTCAAGTTAAATTACTATTTCTTGCTCTTCAGTGACTACTTAAAAGACATATAGGGATGATCACACAGAGCAGTATTCTCAGTTTGTTTCTTTCGGCTTTTCCCGGTTAGGGGTCACCACAACGGAACTCCAGTCCGCTAATGATTGGCAGTAGATTTTGACGTGCTGGCTTGCCGGGCCTAACACACAACCTTCAACGAAGGAACGCCCATTCATGCATGTCGCCACACAGAAGATGCTCTAACTGAGAATCAAATGGGCAACGTCTAACTGTGAGGCGACAATGCTACCGCAGCACCACCACCGCAGTTCATGAAGTGCTTGTTACTTATTTTCTTTCTAAAGTGGTCAGTTTTCATTCTTTTGTTATGTCTGGGTTGTAGTAATTAAACTCATGTCTCCTCCCCTAAACACCTCCCCTTCGTATCTGTCAAAGTGGCAAAGGTAATTTGAGCTGTTTGCTGCTGTGATTGATAGCTCACAGTAGGAGACAAAGCTCATGTACTGCTGCCTTATACTATCCACCTACTTACAGTGCGACACTTTTTTTTGTAGCCTCTTTCTGTTCTCAAATTTATTACCTACTAATTGGTAATACTTTGTATGGCAAACCTTCCAACATAATTTTTCAAGGATTCATGAGAAAGCAAAATTCTTAAATAATTGTCACAAAGGCAGTAAAAAATAAAATATTTTATTTTTATTTAGCACTGTGATGTCCTTAAAATAAGACTTCTTGCATCAACTTGCATTTTCTAAACAATAGTAATCACCATTGATTATCTGAGAAGTTATGAGGGACAGGTCAAAAGTAAGATAAAAAAATAATGAGCATTCTGCAAAATCAGAAATATTTGAGATGTATGGCCTTGGGCCATTTACCTCTTATTGTGCTGCTATCTGTATTTGCTCCCTGTAATTTATTTTTTGCAACTGGAGGATTTATCAGTGTTGTCTGCAGTAATTTTCTTAAATCAGTAAAGCAGTGTTAATGGATCTTCTCTGATTTATTTTTCACACATTGTAACTCAGTATGCAGCCCCTTCACTACACATAGGTCCATAGGTGTTCACTAGGCTAACAACCACAAGGGCCTTTTTAAGCCTAGCCATGCTTCCCAAATCTCTGACAAGTTCTGATACCCTTGATAAGTGTAAACAGGGTTTGGGAGATGAACCATTTACAAGCAGGGGCCTGGGAGATGAAACATTTACAGGTTGCCTGTGTCCATTGGAGACATAGAGGTGCCAAACCAGGGATGAATTTCCTGTTCCCCATCCAGTTGTTCAAGCTGCACTTGAATTGGGTTAGGGAGGAACTCTGCTTCACATGGATGGGAAGCCTGTTCCAGGGAAGGGGTAGTTTCTGGGATACATACCTATCTCTCCAGCAGGTCCAATTTATATCACAGGCAAGGTTTAAGTCTTTAGCATGGGTAATTCTGGTGCTGTTTGTTTTGCAGATATGTAGGAGGTGCATCAGAGTGGTGTCTGACAATGTCCTGTATGCCAAGCATACATCTCCCCTTAACAGCCTGTAGGAGACATAATACAGGGATAGGGACTTGAGGTGGTCTGCACAGGACATGTTACTTAAGCCCTGTATTCTTTTAGTGAGGAACCTCTGTGGACATTCCAGTTGATGGATATGGCTGGTTAGGTACATACCAAAGGGGGCATTGTACTCAATGATAGATCTGATGAATGCCAAATACAGTGGAACAATGACTTCCTTGGACCTAGATGGCATACCTTTGTTTATAAGATGTGCAACATAGAATGATTTCCTCACTACTGTAGACACATGATAATTAAATGCTAGATTACTGTCTATGTGTGTCCCTAAGTCCCTGACTACTGGGTCAACTCTAAAAAGTGTGTTGTCAATATGATAGTTACAATGGGTTCATGACTTCCCAAAGGATACTATTATGCATTTTTTGGCATTTAGTTTATTCCATATCTCTGACACCAGTTGTTTGTCTATGTCAGCCATTCCTGGAGAATATTTGTGTCAGAGTGAGATTCAATGACAGGTCCTAATTTGCATTCATCTGCAAATTTAGTCAGCCAGAGGCTGTAGATATTGGCCTTGACTTCTGAGAAGTAAATACCAAAAAGGAGTGATCCAAGGACCAATCCCTGAGGGAATCCACTTGTGACTGGCCTCTTCCTAGAGGTGGACTCCCCAGTTCTAACTTCCTGGGTCCTATGAGCCAGTTGGCTATTTACCAGGTAACATAAGGGTTTGTACCTAACCTATTCAGTTTGTCAAAAATGCCCCAGTGGGGTACTGTGCCAAATGCCTTGGCCAGGTCAAGGTAGGCAGTGTGAACCATTTTGCCCTCATCCATCGCTTTTGTGACCTTCTCAAATAAATCCTCCAGGCTTAGCAGGCATGACCTGCCCTTGATGAAACCAAATTGAGTTGGGTCCAGTGTCAGGAGGTTAGTATATCATTATCGATCATTTCCATAATAATTCTTTCCATTGCTTTGCATATGAGTCTAGTAAGACTTATGGGTCTGTATTTTCCAGGGTCTGTAGATGGCCCACCTTTGTGCAGAAGGCTGACTGTTGCTGTTCTCCATTCATGAAGCATGAAGCCTGTTTGGAGGGTACAGTTAAACAGCAATTCCAGAGGGCCTGACATTTTGTTTTATTTTGTTTCTGATTCCAATCACTTCAGTTTTTTATTCCTCTTTTTAAATCCATATCACATATTACTATTTATTGTGTTTATGTAAATATATCTATTCTGTTCCCTTTTTAATTCCAAGATACTAGTATTTGTGATAGTTTACACTTGCATTACTATTGTTTAGAAAATTCACGTTGATACAAAAAGTCTTAAGTGCATCATAGTGCTATAGAAAAGAACATGTTTTATTTTTTATGGCCTTTGTGACACAGTTATTTAAGAATTTTGCTTTCTCAGGATTCCCTGCAAAATGACATTGGAAGATTTGCCAAACAATGTGTTACCAATTATTAGGTAGTAAGGATTCAAATTTGAGAACAGAAAGAGGCTATGGTACAGCAAAAACAAGTGTCCAACTGTAAGTTGGTGGATAGTACAAGGCAAGAGTACACAAATCTTGTATCCTACTGTGAGCTATCAATCACAGCAGCAAACAGATTATCTTTACCACTTTGACAGATACAAAGGGGAGATATTTAGGGGGAGGGGAGATGAGTTTAAGGACTGCATCTCACATGTAACAAAAGAATGGAAACTGGCCACTTTAGAAAGAAAAATAAGTACAGGCACTGAGAATATTGTTGTGTGTAATTATCACTGCTTGTCTTTTAAGTAGTCATTGAAAAGCAAAAAATGGTAATTAAACCAGACTGACTAAAAGAAAGCCCGGTATATGTGAAAACACATGTAAAGTCAATGCATTGACAGGAGTTTAGGAGCTAGGATGCAATATTTTAAAGTTAAACACTGTATTGTGGGATACCTAGGGGTAGACTGAAAAATCAAGATGCCGGATCCCATGTGGGCAGACTCTGGAATTGCATTTAAAAATATTTAACAAAAGTATAGAGTCCAAAACTGTGCAGCAGGTAAGGGTGATAAAGGATAATGAGGGAAACGTACTCACAAGCGAGGAGAGTGTGTTGAGCAGATGGAAAGAGTACTTTGAGGGGATGATGAATGGAGAGAATGAGAGGGAGAGAAGGTTGGATGATGTGCAGATAATGAATCATGAAGTGCAGTGGATTAACAAGGAGGAAGTAAGGATAGCTATGAAGAGGATGAAGAATGGAAAGGCTGTTGGTCCAGATGACATACCTGTGGAAGCATGGAGGTGTTTAGGTGAAATGGCAGTGGAGTTTTTAACTAGATTGTTTAATGAAATTTTGGAAAGTGAGAGGATACCTGAGGAATGGAGGAAAAAGTGTTTTGGTACCAAATTTTAAGAATAAGGGTGATGTAAAGAGCTGTAGTAACTACAGAGGGAATAAACTGATCAGTCACAGCATGAAGTTATGGGAAAGAGTAGTGAAAGCTAGGTTAAGAAGGGAGGTGATGATTAATGATCAGCAGTATGGTTTCATGCCAGGAAAGAGCACTACAGATGCAATGTTTGCTCTGAGAGTGTTGATGGAGAAGTACAGAGAAGGTCAGAAGGAGTTGCATTGTGTCTTTGTGGATTTAGAGAAAGCATATGACAGGGTGCCTAAAGAGGAGTTGTGGTACTGTATGAGGAAGTTGGGAGTGTCAGAGAAGTATGTAAGAGTGGTACAGGATATGTATGAGGGTAGTGTGACAGTGGTGAGGGCTGCGGTGGGAGTGATGGATGCGTTTAAGGTGGAGGTGCGATTACATCAAGGATCAGCTCTGAGCCCTTTCTTATTTGCAATGGTGATGGACAGGTTGACAGACGAGATCAGACAGGAGTCCCCGTGGACTATGATGTTTGCAGATGACATTGTGATCTGTAGTGAGAGTAGGGAACAGGTGGAGGAGACCCTGGAGAGATGGAGATATGCTCTAGAGAGAAGAGGAATGAAGGTCAGCAGGACTAAGACAGAATATATGTGTGTGAATGAGAGGGAGGATAGAGGAATGGTGAGGATGCAGGGAGTACAGGTGGCGAAGGTGATGAGTTTAAGTACTTGGGATCAACAGTTCAGAGTAATGGTGAGTGTGGAAGAGAGGTGAAGAAGAGAGTACAGGCAGGATGGAGTGGGTGGAGAAGAGTGTCAGGAGTGATTTGTGACAGACGAGTACCAGTAAGAGTGAAAGGGAAGGTCTACAAGAAGGTAGTGAGACCAGCTATGTTATACGGGTTGGAGACAGTGGCTTTGACAATAAGGCAGGAGTCAGAGCTTGACGTGGCAGAGATGAAGATGTTAAGATTTGCACTGGGTGTGATGAGGATGGACAGGATTAGGAATAAGTATATTAGAGGGTCAGCCCAGGTTGGAAGGTTTGGAGACAAAGCCAGAGAGGCAAGATTACGTTGGTTTGGACATGTGCTAAGGAGAGATGCAGAGTATATTGGGAAAAAGATGCTAAGGATGAAGCTGCCAGGTAACATGAAAAGAGGAAAGCCTAAGATAAGGTTTATGGATGTGGTGAGAGAGGACATGCAGGCAGTTGGTGTGACAGAGCAAGAGGACAGGAAGAAATGGAAACAGTTGATCTGCTGTGGAGACTCCTAACGGGATCAGCCGAAAGAAGAAGAAGAAGAAGAAGATATAGAGTCCAAAACTGATCTTAAGATGTAAACAACATCAAGACATGATGAAATAAACATTTTTTTTAGTCTATGGGTACAGTTCTCCTTTAAGTTACATTTTACAATATAATACCGTGATCTTCATTTTTGTAGGCACAGTTTAAATTTAGAAAAATTGCACTTATGAAAATGCACCACTTAATATTTGTAAAAAGTTTGTTTGTTCCTGCATTAGTAGCTGTTATAGTGTGGTATTTTGGCCAAAACTGTTTTGTTTATTACTTAAAATTTTATTTTTTGGATGTTGTCAATCATTTAGTTATTTTTTCCAATATTTTTACTTAAGGCAAGGTAATAGAAATTGGTCAGTAATTACAGGCCTTTAGGGGAACTCAGCCATAACTAGGGTGGGACAAAAGTCGGCACTGTCTTGGGCAGAAGCTTTTAGGCAGTATAACTGGTAATTGAGATGATATTGTGGCCTTGTTACTGAATATATTTAGTATGTTAGAGCTATTAGTTACAGCTATGAATCATTTTCCCAACACCTTTTCGTTTTTGTTCCTCTAATTTGAGATGAGTGGAGTGCCAGTCTGGGGAATTCCCAGGGTGGCAACTGATCTAGCTACAGCTCTGGTAGAACTTTTGGTAAAGGTAATATCAGTGCATATTTGAAACTATTGGAAATATCTTTTGCTGTCAATGTAAAATTAGATATTAAAGCTATGGGTTCATATACAGAGCCTAGTATAGTGCATGGGAAGTAGTTGACAGGCCTGGCATAATGGTTAAGGTCTCCACCTCACAGATACAAGGTATGTAGTTTAATTCTGACCTCTGGTTGTTGATTATGTTAGTAGTAATCTACAGACTGAGCCTAATGTTTTACAATGAATTTACAGCGATAATCTTCTTTTTTGCATAATTCTTTTTCAGTTGTTTTGCTTAAAGGTTTTGAATTAGAAAGGGGCTGGTGCAAAAGTTTATGTAATACTGTGTATGGAGAAGAGACTGATGTTGACAAAGAAAATATTAGTATGAGATGCAGGGACAGATGTGTCCTTTGTACCATTTAAACTGATTATACTTATTTGTGTAGCCTTAGAGAAGATTTTATAGCTGCCAAGAGTTTTTAATCATTGTCAAATTGTGTTGGCTTGCCATCAGAATTTTTGAAGTTGTGCGGGGTGTGAGACTTTCACTAGATTGTTATTAAGTCTACTAATACATTTTAAATGTTGATAAGTGTCTAAAATATATGTTTGCTTGGGGCCTTCTATCTAGTCTGTCTAAGCTTTATCGCAATATTTATCAGTTGGTTTTATTCTAGTATTAGCTAGGGAGTTGTGTTTTCTTGTAATTTTCTTCTTTTAGTATGATAGAGTCTATCACTCGGACATTAAATTGCCAAGGAGACTCTGAATACTTACAAACTGAGGATCGATCTGTGAGCTCAAATTCTGCTAATAAAGTAGATTCTGCAGTTTCAGGAACAGAGCTGAAAAAGTATTGTATTGGCAAGGAGTTTAATTGATCAATTAATCAAAAGTGGACAATAATTGCAACTGAGTTTGATTAAAATTGTTACCTTTTTTCTATTTTAGGTATATTTGTAATTATCAAATCAGACTGAATACTTGTATTTGTTGCTGGTTTTGGTATTTTGCCTTACTTCACTAAGTGAACTAGTTTGTTAAGCACACATAACCTAGTTAACTGCACCTTCTGTGTACTCTTCTAATATGTGCCAAAGTTTCTAAATATTATTAACTTGTGTTTAGAAAGAATGGGTATTTTGTTTAACTGAAAATGCTATAAATTGTAGCAATAAATATTTTAGTTTTGCCATCTGTTTTGGGTTGCAGTCAGTTGTGGTATTACTCTTAGCAATTTGAAATGGGGAGAAAATGTATTCCTTTTTTATTGGTGTAAAGGTACCTCCACCTTGTCTTAGTTCTGATCTGTTATCAGAGTATATGAAATAATGCTGGGTAAATATGTAATGAAAGATAGGGATTATCTTAATCCTGCCTCATCAGTTACCTTTTTTCATTTATTCCATGGCCTCTTGAGTGCCTTTCTAGATTTTTGCCCCACTACCTACTCTGGTTGTAAATTCTATGGCAGTCCACTTCATGGATTTACAACTTTCACTGCCACAAAGTACTTTTTGAGATCAAGGAAATAGTTAATCCCTACAATCTGCATATGAGTTTATATTTAATAGTCCCAGGAAACTCCTTTTGATGTTACTTTGCATCATCACACCCCAACACGGTGTTGCTTTCAATGACTACATCAGCCACACAACTTTTCTAGCACTTAAAAAGTAGACAAATTCAATTTTAAATAATTTACTGACTCAACAGTGTACTTAAGAGTGGAGTTGAGGAAAGAAGAGTTAAAAAAGTTGCTGCAGGCAAAGATTGCAGAGCTGGTCTCTTTGATATTAATCATGGCTGCTTAATTTTTTAGCATGGCCAGGAGAGATTGGCATTAGCAGCAGCACTTCAGCTCATGAATGCGGACCATACCAACCATCAGGTAAGTTTTTGCCATGTTTTTCTACCTATGTGTATGCAGCTGCTACCACCCTGTGTATTTTGGTATTTTGTTGCCTGGTATAAAAAATGAATAAGAGTGGAGACTGAAACAACAGATTCATCAAAACCTGTGTTGTTGGGGAAAGAAGAGTTGGTGACTGAAAGAACTGCTGATGGAAGGTAGGCTTCTGGCTATGATGAATACATGTTTGGATGCATGATCAATAGGTCTGTAATGGTTGAACGTAGAAGTTCCAGCCTAGTATCTGCCTGTTAAAACTTGCATAATCAAGGTTTGAAGACTGCAGGTGACAAATACAGCAGACTTCAGTATATTACTGGTATGTATGTTTATATATAATTATACTTTTACAATGGAGCTGTGGTACACTGGTGGGATCCTCTCCCCTCTCCCAAGCTAAAATGCAGTACTTAAAACATTGTGACCAGAAGTTATTTTAATACACACACACACACACATACACACATACACACACACATACACACACACACACACACACACACACACACACACACACACGCACACACGCACACACGCACACACGCACACACACACACACACACACACACACACACACACACACACACACACACACACACACACACACACACACACACACACACACACACACACACACACACACACACACACACACACACACACACACACACACACACAGACACACATGCACAAACACACGCATACACACACTCTCTCTCTAAATACATATATATATATATATGTGTGTGTGTGTGTGTGTGTGTGTGTGTGTGTGTGTATATATATATAACACCAACTACACCCAATGTTGACATGCTAAACACTGATGACTTTACATCAAAACTGCACACACTGACAAGAAAGTATGCACGCACTAAGAAACAGACATGGCTCATGCCAAAAAAAAAAAAATGAAAACAAAAAAAAAATTAAAATATAATTTTTTGTGGGGAGGCAAGCCCCCCTACACCCTCATGTTAATTATATAAACTAACTCTGAGATTGCACACACATGAGATAAGGGCATATTCATCAACCCTGGGAATTATTCAGTCTAGAAAAGCCATT